>NW_024802943.1:968196-996548 GCF_019175285.1 Sceloporus undulatus
GGGGGGGGGGGGGTTGTGTGGAGTGAATTGTGAAATATTTTAAAATGATAAATAAAATGAAAATGTTTAAACCTGATTGCTAGTTCCAACTGAACTGGACTCATTGGCGGGATACAGACGGGCAAAAAGGGGTGTATTCATGACGTCATGAAGGTAGAGCCTTCAGACGGCCCTTACCTGAATGCCGCCATGAACACGCCCCCCGCACGCCCCAAGCGGGAAGAAGCGGCATTAAAAAGGTGCTGCTTTTCTCCGCTTCTTTTCCGTTTGATGCACAGCTGCGCAGCTCCGTCTGTAAGCTGCTGCACCGGTATGTCAGAATTGCTATGCCACTAATTTAAGTTGCCCATTTAAAAGCTCCGTGTCTGCTGCGTCGCATAATGAGTCGGGGTCCTGGAACATGCGCAGTTTGCAGTCAGGCTTAATTGCAGCGGCAGCTGCCATGCAGGTGGGGGAAGCTGCGGCACAGCTGCAGTGCAAGTTTAAGACTCGTAAACCCTAACCTAACCCTAGACAACATTAAGCATGCGCTGCGTGGAAAAGTTGGACTTGAAGTGAACCCTACACACATTACCGGTGCCATTTTCACCATACAATAAAAAAACGCTAAAAACTGTAATAATTTAACATATGTACAAGGGGGTGATGGGGGATGCAGGGGGACACGTTGGCAGCGGAGACAGCTGTGGCTGCGCATTGCAGATTCAGCAGAAGCCGCGGGGACAAAGGAGAGAGGCATCTATGAATGCTGGACACTGGCAAAGGGGCAAGCGACAAGGATTGCCCAACACCAGCTGATCACAGCGCAGGAGACCACCATTGTTCTTGGGCAAGCGGGGGAAAGTTTTTAAAGGGCTTGGAGCACTTAAAATGTGACACTAGGCTTCTGCCGCACCGCTGCTTAGCGCGGCAGCTGCGCAGCTGCGCTCCACCAGCCGGCAAAAGAAAAAAAAAGTCGCGGTTTGGGCCGCCCGTGAGGAAGCTGCCTCTCTTTTTGCAGCGTCCTCCGAGGCGGCAGTTTGGAAACTCCGGGTCTGAAACGGACCCAGGTGAGGCGTCTTCACTGCCCCCCATGTGGAAGCCCCAACACCTGAAGCACGCCCCCGGGGCTGGCGGTCTGGAGGCTCCGTATTCAGCAGAATACACCTCCAAGACGTCTTCTCCTGCCCGTCTGTATCCCGCCATTGTATCAGTGGGATTTATGTAAATGTTGACCTGCCATTTAGCCCTTGATTAAATGAGTCCATGCTAGTTAACACTAACACCTGGGGTTAGTTCATGGGAGGGATTTGTGCAGCCTTCCATGTATTACTGGAGTGTAGTTCCTAGCAGCCATAACTAGAGGTGAGGAATACTGGGAGTTGCAGTCTGGGGAGCTATGCATATCTCATCTTTGATTTAGGCTATGTGGATCTTCACTTGATCGCAAACTGATTTTTAAGCATGCTTAGGGCATGCTTTGGAAAGGAACTTTCAAAATGTGCAGAATACATAATGTTTCCAGGTCCCCATCCCCACAGGGGATCTCCTTCATACAGCATAGTCTTCTGATTCCTCTAACACCATTCTTTCCGCTTCAGGAAAGAAATCAGTTTAGGTTTAGAAATACCAAATCAAGAAATACAATGACAGGGGAGAAAAGTAGAGAAGCTTGACTCAGTCTGGGAAAACCTCTTTTTAGATGTCCACAAAGATTATCTTGAATGCCCTCAGCCTTCTGGAAAACAAATGTTTTCTGTGCCTGTGTGATGTTATGGAGAAGATTAAGTTCAAAATAAATATCCATCTCCTTCATTTTCTTGTAATCTTGATGATTTCTTTTTATCTCAGCTTTCATCTCTTGCCTGCTTCTCATAAACTGGCCCAAACTAAGAGAGGCTAGATTTCACAGACTTCAACTGCCTGTATTAAACTTGTAACAGAAACTAAAGGCCAAAATCATGTATGGAAGTTAACATCTTTGTAAGTGGACTAACATAAGTGGGAATTAAAACTGGGCAGTTTCATAACATCCATATCCAGCACAGGGCTGATGTTTGTTAATATGTAGTTGGGCTGACAGTGGGACTGATGCACAATGGGGCCAATGTGGTTGTAATCAGGCTTTCTTGCCACTGTCCCAATACACATCTTCACAATTAACTGACAGGGTTTCTTAGCATCTTTGCTACTTAGCAAAGTATACATAAAGTTAGATTAAGTAAAAAGGATTCCAGAGAAAGTCATTTAAAAGTAAAACAAAATGGTAAATTTAATTATTGCCTGAATAAAACCATGCTTTTCAATTTACTATATCTATGTGCTAATTTTATGTGCAAGCCAAGTTATTGGCCAAGATTCTATAAGGTGGCTATGTAGAATGAATTTACATCAGGGAAGCTACACCACAGATTTACAGCATGCCTGCACCAACCACAGGCTTTCCTTCCATGGATTTGATCATTCATTATGATATCAGTCTTGTGCAACCTGGTGAAAATACAACATCTGGTCTAGTAGTGTTTCTGTCAGCAAAAGTCACCAATAGGATTCTGGCTGTAAATAATATTCCTCAAATAACAAAATGACTTCACATCTATACAGTGCATATATTTCTTTTCCCCTGAAAAACCACACATCTTTTCAAAAATAGAAAAAGAGATTCTATTTTGCTACCAACAGCTTTAAATTTTCTAGATACCTGCTGAAAGGCAGATAATTGTTGTTACCAGATAGACAGATCATTGTACATTGTGCAGTTATCCCTTCTTTTCCTCTCTCCTTGTGTTTGTGTGTGTAAAAAAGAAAAAAAAGATGGGAAGAATAAGTGTGGAAATTCAGAAGGGTTATAAAGGGAAGTCAGGACTTCCTTAATAACATTCTGTAACTTGTAGCAGAGATTGCACAATAAAAACTCCATCAGGAAGAATTCAATACCTTATGCTGGTGTACTTACAGGATCATAATCAATCCTAGCCAAGATCTTGCACAGGGAGACATACCATAAAGTTCCATATCTCTCCCTTTCCATCATTCCTCAGATTCATCTTTTAGATGCTTCCCCCTCCATTCCAAGGTCATTTAGTCACCAATGGAAAGTAGGAAGCATCAGGAAAAAAAAACCCTTGTGTTAGCAAGATACTTTTTCAATGTCTCCCACTCTCCATTGGCCACTAAAGAGACTGCAGCAGCTAAAAGGTGAGTCACTAGGAGGATGCCAGTCCCTTCCCCCCCCCCCCCCCCCCTGAAATGCCAGGCACCACACACAATGGACATGAAAACAAATAAGCTAAATGCCATGGCGTTCTTAATTCCCCCTTTTCTAAAACCCTGGGAATTGCAGCCTTTAGCTCTACCAATCAGGTTTCAGAGTAGCCCTGCTTTCTTAGGATCATAGCAGTTAATCCAGGATTAAAACAAGATTGGCTATACAGTGTAGCTGTATCCCTTCATTTACTCCAGGGCTATCAGATAAAAGAGCAAATCCATTTCACTGTGCTCTACATTCCTGAGAGAGATAGAGACGTAAGATTCTCGTCTATCACAACTGAGTGAACATAATAACATGAGGTTCTAATCCATCAGCTAATTTGTATAATCTGTAGCATAAATGTTTGGAATTGGTGAAAATCAATACATGTAATTAATTTAAAGTAAATGTTAATAATAATAATTATTACTCTCATATGAAAATTAGCTCTAGAGGGTTGAGAACAGCTTGCTTCCAAGTAAAAATGGAACAGATTGCATACTTATAGTTTATCATGGTACAGATAAACTCACAGACATCTGAATATGTATACATACAACATGAACACATGTACTGTGTAAAGTTCCCTTCAGTCTGAACCCTGATTTTTTAATAAGGTACAAGTCAGTAATGAATACAAGTACCAAAATTTTCACATCTGAGCATGTACATACATGGTGAAGACATCTACAATGTAATATGTGAACAAAGAATTCATTGTAAATAGTTTGAAGTATCAGCGATGTAGTTTGCCTTCCATGTTAAGCATTGAATCACTCAAGCTTTCTGCCACATACAGTACAATCCCCATATCTGCAAATTCAGTATCCACAGTTTCACTTATCCATGTGTGAAAAAATATGTTCTCTCTAGGCGTTCTATGTGATTCTATGGTCAACTTAGAATCACACTGGAGGATTAGAAATACCTAGTGTTCTCTCTAGGTATTTCTTGCTCCTCCATTGTAAGTATATGGTATACTTGAGATGGAGCTGTTTGTCTAATCGAAAATACCAGCGTTCCCTATTATCTGTGGTTTCAGGTATCAACAGGGGTCTTGGAATGTAAACTTAGTGGATACAGGGATCATCTGATACTCAAGATTTGCTTGGTGGGGAAACTTTCACATGCCTGCTAAGATTACTATAATCAAGAATAAATACTCTTGATATAAATACTCTTCAGTTTACTGAGTAACTACTTCACATTAAAAATGTTATACAACACACCAAGTATTTTTACAACATATACTTTCTATGTGATTATGTGGTCATGTTTTGTCTAAATGAGTCCTTTCCAAACTATCTGATGTGGAAAATGACAATCCCGCCTGCAATGTACTGTATGAGGGACTGGTACCATATTTATGCCCCTTGGCTACAATTGTTTCTTTCCCCCCCGGAAGCTCAGTTGAAACAAGCAGCCAATGGCTTGTAGACTAGCACCAGTCCATTTTTAGTAGTGCTAGTCTAGAGTATCAGTCTTCATGTGTTTTGGTGAAGTTTCCATTTCAAATGAGTTCTGTGTATTATACTTCATTTTTTCTTTTTCTTTTATATTATATAGAAAGCCAGGAGTAAAGAGAATGAAAAACCAGAGAGCACATTGTGGTCCATGCATTCAATATCATAATTTCCACCTTTACCTCTTAGAAATTATAGTTTGGTGGTGGTGGTGGTAGTGGTTTGCCTTCAAGTCATTTTCGGCTTATGGCAACCCTAAAATAACCCTATCACAGAATTTCCTTGGCAAGATTTGTTCATTGGGGGTTGACACTGCTTTCCTCTAAAGCTGAGAGAATGATTTGCCCATGGGTTTCCATGGCTGAGCAGGATTGAAGTGCAGTGCTCAAACCACTACACCACACTGACTACAGGTGCTAAAAATCTACATACTTCATCAGCTCTAGAACTATATTCACAGTTCTCCAGGGAGAAGGAAGGAATATATCACTTCCTAGTGAGATGGGTTTGATGGGTACCAGAGAGAATGCCTTCTCATCTCTTTTGTCATCACTCACATCGACTGATCTATGAGGAGCTTTCACAGGTCTATGTGTACCATGGAGGGATAATTTGTTCATTTCTGGCTTTATTGTTGAAGGATTTTGTTTTACTCTCTTCATTTGTGGCTGCTAATTTGTGTATTCAGTTAATATAATTTAATCTTTTTATCACATTCTATGCACGTTGTAAAGAAAAAAGTCAAATAAATTATTTAAACAAATGGCTAAAATAAAGCCACAGTGTAGTCAGTGTTGATGTGAGACTAACACAGTGTGAGAAAAAAAAACATGGTGGGAGAGAGGAGGGAAGTGTTATCCATGGGATCTCGGGAGAAAGCATCATGGTGAGGAAGGATGCCACCCAAGATGCTTGGCACAGCATCAGACCTGCTGCCTGAAGAGCAAAGAGTGCCACGCAGACTGCAATGTTCCCTATTGTTGCCTCAGCCACCGGCTAGGCAGAAACAGGCTGCACACAAAGCTGCTGCCCACCATCATGGAGACAGGAATGTAGCATGGTATTGCATGGGAGGGAAATGACTTATTGTAGATATTGCCAGGAACTATTTCGATTTGGCTAGGCACAGCACAAGGATGGTCACCTTTATCCACTCAAAAAGAAACTGGAGCAATGAAAGAAGAACAATTAAACAAACATCTTAAGCCCTAGGCTACAGCACACAGAACTAAGATCCAAGTAAGTGGTGGTGACCATGTTATTTATTGTTGTTATGTGCCTTCAAGTCATTTCCATCCTAAGGTGAACGTATCATGGAGTTTTCTTGGTTGGAATTAAAGATGAGCATCAGGTTATAAAAGGCTAAAGATCAGTGGGTTAGATTTTAGTAAGTTACAATCCATACTGGGGACTGTAGAGAAGAAATATGTATTTGAAACTCAATGTGTCCTTTCTTTCACACAGTTGTTAGGTAAGAAAGAAGGTGCCTCTTTTACTTTACTGGGTTCCCATTCCATATTATGATCAGTGACTCTTTAAAAGTTGGATCCATTTGTAAAAAGAAGAAGAAGAACAACAACAACAACTCTGGCTGAAGAGTATAATCATTATGTGTCAAATACTCAGCATGTAAGAAGCAATCAACAAAATTGTGCGTCAGCAATTTAGACAAAAGGGAAATCTCACTAAATATATATTTCGATCATAGGGCAATTCTTCATCTTTTGGACTGCTTTTTCAAAATTTGAGGTACAAAATGTACTGACTTGAACAATTAAAGTATGAAGTGAATTTGGATAATTGTGCTGGAAGAGATGTCTACACAATAAATAATAATGTATTGTGGGTAATTTTTTTCTAACATTTAATTATTTATGTGGTCATGTGCTCTGCTTCAGTGTACATTAACAACATGGGTCTCACTGCTGAAACAATTCTGCCAATCATACTTAAGCCAAATCAGAGATACTTTTGTTACCGTTTCCCTACAAGGCACATCCAACGGTAAAGAATTTCAAAGACATCTGGAGGATCTCACTTTGCCTACTCCGGTCAACAGGACAGCATGGCTGTTTTGCTTGTGGCATGTTGTTTTTGCTATTAAGGAAAAGCTGGGGCTCACTTACTTGCAAAATGGCTGCTGCTTTAGTCATCCAAGAAATAATTCTAAATCTAATCTTCGGAAAATAAGACAGCAAAGCCCAAATTCACAACCAAAAAGCATTTCAGAAGGGGTCTGTAGAGGGATGAAAACAAACCAATGTTTTGTGATGAAGACAAGCCAGGTGTGAAGCAATAAGTAATAACATGCTAATTCTAGGACCAGTGTTACCAACAAGCTAAAATGTGCAAAGCTTGCAATGTACAAGGACACATATTAATTTGTGAGTGTAGGATGTAGAGCCCTTGGCTTTAGTGCCTTTCACAAGTGTATCCTAAAATTATTGCTAGGAGATAGCTTTTGCCCAGAAGAAAGAGCTTTTCCATGTGCGTTGGGTTATATGCTACAGAAGACACAAAATTGTTTTTTTTTTTTGTAACATATAGTAACACTTGCAGTAATGCCATGATATGTATTCTTCCTTCTTTGACAGCAGTGGGATGGGGCAATGCATCATGCTGTACATCACAGCATGGAATAAGTATAACCCCACATTATGACAAAGGAGAACTCAACCTGGATATACCGGTTTCAGTGGCAGCCCTTCATTTTCCATAATGTGTAATACTACCTACAATTGTCAAAATTAGGTATTTTCAGGCTTAAAAATTCTGCCCACCAAATTCTTTTATTGGCCTTGGCAGGAAGAAATTCTGAGAAAAGCAAACAGTGATAAATATAAAAAGAATGATATGAAAAAACAGTAAGATAGAGATTTTTCCAAAAATGGGTAGATCATAGACATTAATATTTAAGAACTATTTTAAATTATCTCATAGGTATAGTGATGCAAGATTTTAAAAAATTACACGAGTCTGCATGGTGAGAAGTTAGGTTGAGTGGAAGAAGAGTTTTCCTAACAGAGCTTTGGAGAAAACCAAAGCCATAATTTGCTGATGAAACATAATAAAATTGAATTTATGATAAAATTGAAACTGTACAAGTGCAAAGTAAAAAGACTACTGGTGAAGAATATTATACATTGACCATAAATTCTGTTTAACTGTATTTCTCCTCTAAAGAACTAAGAATATTCCACCCTTTTATGAAAGGGTGAAAGTTTGCAGACATGACCTATCCGTTTTTATACAAAGAGTAATGCAGTAAATGATGGCTCAAAATTGGCAATAATATAAATAATGTCCTAAATGTGTTTTCTCATAACAAGCTAAACCTTCAGACTGGTTGTTAAAGTGCATATATCTCCTGTGTGCAAACACCTCACGTTTGTGTAGACCAACTGGATCCTTCCACAGTCCACTAGTCTGCTTATAAAAGTGCTGGATTCCAATCACATACCTTTGATATGGTGCACCAAGCATGTGATGAGAAATTTGTGTTCCCAAAGTGCCAGTTTTGGGAAACATAGTGGCCTAAGGAAGTCTATAAATGGAAATCCTAAATCAAATGGGATTTGAAATCAAATGGGTTTAATAATTTTTCACACACTAGTGGACAGCAATTTTTAATAAGGAATTTTCCCTATGGACTTCTCTTTCCCACCTGTACTTGTTGATTTCAGTGGAACTGCAAAAGCAAAGTAAGGTACTATAAATGAATAAGCCTGGTAGAACCTGGCCTGGAATGACCAATTCAGGTTCTCCCATTTAGCAATGGTTAAAACCAAGGTTCAGTAATGGATGTAACATGCCCACCCAGCTTGGTATTTCCATCAGTGAGGAATGAATTTAGATCAGGAAATCCTGCAACACCCATGCACTTTCTCCTCCATTTCTTCCATGGGAGCTTTGAATTTTAAGAGAGGTGGATCACCGCTTGATACTGTGTAATAAACTGAAGTCCCATTGGATGTATAGGTAGGAGTCCTGGAGCTAATCAAGTGCTCTTTTGCTTCTCCCACATTTTCTGTTGTACTTCCCACATTGCTACCAAAGTGTGTACTGATGAAGGGGTGGTTGAGAAGCTTGGCTGCTGCTCGCTGCCGTTTCAGCTCAGAGAGAGTTTGGTGACTCCTTTCTTTGTAGCCACCCCAGATCTGATGAGAGTCAGAGACTGCAGGAGCATCATAGGGCAATGCTTGGCTTGCATCATTGTCCAAAGCAGAATGCATCTTCCAAATATCTCCATTGGGGACAGTGTATTGGTAAGCAGTGGAGGATAAACTGAGTCCATTTTGGAGCAGAGTGTTCGAGTCACACTGTGTACTTTTGGTTACCAACTCTGGAAGAACTGTGGACATATCTACTGTAGAGTTCTGAAACAAAAAAGTGAAGGAAGCTTTGTCTTTAATTAATTAATGTCCCACCTTTCTCCCAGTACAGGACCCAAGGAAGAATATAACTATAACTAGCCAACTTCTATTTGATTAATACTTTCCCCATATTTACTAGTTTTCATGGATCATACATTCAGGCTCAAGAGCCCCTTTCTTGCAATCTTCATCTTGCCCCTTTCAGATTTGTGGGACTACACTTTCCATTTTCCCCAGACAGAACAGCCATTGGTGATGTTGGCTGGAATAATGAAGGTTGCAGTCCAACACATTCAGAAGATATGAGGTTGGGGAAGCCTACTCTAGCATGGGTGAATCTACACAGTAGAAATAATGGCAGTTTGATGCTACTTTAACTGCCATAACTCCATCCTACAGAATCCTGGGATTTATACTTTTGTGAGGCACCAGTAGTCTTTGGAAGAGAAGGCTAAAGACCTTGTAAAATTACAGATTCCAGTGTTCCACAGGATGGATACATAGCACTCAAAGTGGTGTCAAACTGCATTATTTCTATAATGTAGATGCACCCTAAGTGAGGATAGGGCTATTTTGATGGGTTTAAAACAGTCTTAAAATGCCTTATATAGAATGAACTCATTATACTTTCTTGTGTTTAGCATAGTTTATCTAGACTAACTATGGAACATCTACCTTAGTATGACAAAGAATTATAGAAGAATACACAATGATTTGGTTGATTGGATACTGGAATTTGTACTCTGTGGCACATTTTGTTAACATACTCCTTTAGGCTGTTATGGTTTCCTGATGTGAAATGCATTAATGATCACAGGGAAACAAAAAAGGAAATGATTACTTTGTCTCTTACTGGATCTGTGTTCTCTTGGTTGGAGCAAGACTCCCGGATGTCCCCATTATAATCGGTGGTTCTTTGCTCTTCTGAAGATTCTATTTGTTGCCAGATAATGGCTTCCTTCTCATACTCCTTTCTGTAAAGGTTTGTTCTGTCAGAAAGACTTGCCCTTCGCACCACTTTTCTGAAGAAAAGACATAAAGAGCAGGAAAGAAGAATTACTAGAAGGGCAATTAATGAAGTGGAATGGCCATTTTAATACAGCTGCCCTCTCAGCATGAAGACCAATTTCAGAATATTTTAAGACCCTTCACAATCATTGCTATGTTGCACATAATTATCTCCAGACTTTGTTAATAAACAAAAAAAGTCACCTGTTACCCAATACAGATAAAATAAGGAATATGATGACAGCACTCTAGCTTTCAAGGGATGTTTAAATGAAACTATTCTGAGAACTGAAAATTATATATCTGAGAAACACATAAACTGCTGTTTTGTGTGGCCTGCCTATATTATGCTTATTGACTCTATCCTTTTGTTTATTAAAACAATTTCCAACTCCCAAGGATAAAACCTCAAACTGAAGACTTGGGTTCAACTTTCCACTCAGCTATAAAGTTCCTTGAGTGAATTTGAGCCAGTCTCTTTCTCAGCTGAAGTCCAAATCCAAGTCCATTTGTATTTAGTCTTAGAATTTTTCAGCCAACTTCTGTAACAGTGTAAATAAAACGCATCAATATGAAAATAAAGCTGGGCTAGAGAATAGGTACCTCTTATTGTAAGATATAACTATTCATGCAGCATATCCATGTTGATTTCCGTATATGCACATAAACATGCATGCATGCGTGTACATACACAGATTCTTTGGCTTCTGATCTCACCTGCATCAGCTCACATCAGGAAGAATTTTCCTGTGGCAACAAGCATTCTCCACTCAAAAATGGTTTCCTTCAGTTCTGGGGGGGGGGGAGGGGGATCCAGGAATTGTAGTTTTCTGATACGTAGGTTGGAAGAAGACTACACTTCCCAACTCTCCGGTCAAAAGCAGAAGTGGATGCTCAGTTACTTCCAGGCCTTTTTCCCCCAGTTGGGGTATTTTTCCACTTGGGAATTTAGTGAGGCTCGTGGCATGATAATTTGTCCCTCAATCCTTCCAAAGTTGCCTCTACCTGTTCTAGCTGGTGCAGAAGGATGCCTTTTGACTACCTTAACCCTGACTGATTTTGACCACCTGTTGCAGCTGTTATTTGTCATCAAGTTTACTTAAACATATGGCAACGTTATGAACAAGAAACTTCTAAGAACCCTGGTCATGAATTGCACTACTCAGGTCTTGCAAACTCATGACCATAGCTTCCTTGATTCAAATCAATCCACCTGTGCTAGCGTGGTTTCCTCTTTTCCCACTACCCTCTACTTTACCAAACATTATACTGTAGTCTTTTCCACTGAATTATATGAGAGCCTCATTTTTAGGCTCACTTGGCTTCTAGTGAGAGTTCAGTACACTAGAGTCTCAGCAGATTTCCTCTAGAAACCATACATTTGTATTTTCAGTAGTCCATGGCATCTGTAGAACTCTCCTCCAGTACCTCATTTCAAATACTTTGATTTTCTTCCTGCCAGCTTTCTTCACTGTCCAGCTTTCATACACATACATAGAAATCAAAAATACTGGACCTTACTGCACAGAGCTCCTGGCACGGGATGAGAATGGTCCAAAAGGAGCCGGGAAGGGAATGGAATGAGTGGGGGGTGCATTTTACTGCACACAGGAAGTCCCTCACACATTCCGTTCCCTTCCCTTCTTTTCCCAATCCGTCCCACAAGAGAACAGTTCTCAAAAAATCACCTCCTCTGGGATGGAATTAGAATGGAAGGGAAAGGAACAGAATGGAATGGGGACTTCTGTGTGCAGTAAAATGCATCCCCCACTCGTTCCTGGCCCCTTCCATACTGTTCCATTCTTGTCCCGTTCCGTGGAGCCCCTGTGCAGTAAGGTTCACTATATCATGAATGATTCTGACTTGCCTTCCTACCCATTTCGAACTCCATATGCCATAATAAGGTATACAACAACCACCTTTTCCAAAATTTCCTACTCTACTATAATACAGCAATTGCTTTGCACATAAAGCAAGCATTTTTTTTAATTGCACATCTAAAACTGCTTTGTCAATCCCTTTTAAAAATATATATATGTTACTATGAGCTCCAGCAAAGGTAGAAACACATGCCAATCTAACACTCATTTTCTTTTGTTCAATGACAGTATTGTTTACCCTATATCTTCTGTTGCTCAGTTTTCTGACATAATAATAGGACACCTGTTGAAACTGATTAAAAAGACACTTCCATACAGGAAGATGGATGTGTTTTTGAGCTAATTTCTCAGATGTGTGTGAGGTTAAAAAAAAGGGATTGGAAGACTAACATGTCTGCTGAAAGGTACCTCAAAAGACCAAAGAAAAATTGAAATGCAGTATTTAAATACAGGGTTTTTTATGACTATATCTTTTGATTAAATGTTTTTCAAATTAAATTTGTCCTTCATGCAAGCACACTGATGGAGGTACTCAAAAGCATCTTAAGTGGCACATGTGAAATAAGGACTTTGATCCTTATATATTCTAAAAGGATTTCCTGATACAGAAATATCACACAGAGGGATTACCTTTCAATACAGTGTGCCAGGCAACTCACATTTACCAGCTGGCTGTCAGTACTCATTGGATTCATGAAAATGTCTGGATAAATTATTACAAGCTGGCACACTGACTGCAATAGTTCTGGTCAGAGCACATTTCTAAGGTAACATGTTGTATGACTCTTACATCCATGGTGGTGAGATTGTGTGCTCCTGCAAAGGAAGAGGCTATGCTGATGGCAGCAGTGCTGTTAGTAGGATCTCCCTTAACAGATTGGCTTTTACTGAGGAGCCAAACTAAATGTGCCAACAACAGGCAGCACCAGTAGTGGGGGTGACACTGGCAGAGGATCTCTCAGAGGCAATGGCAGTGGTGCCATAGCTAGTACTTTTTAGTACTTTAATAAAGGACTCTGGCAGCTCAGTGTTTAAATGCCGGTACTGCAGCCACAACATTATGATTTTGATCCCAGAGGGCTCCAGGTTGACTCAGTGCACTTCTATGCCACTTAGCAGTGCACTTAAGCACTCCCTAAGCGGTTTACAAAGTGTAAGCTAATTGGCCCCAACAATCTGGGTACTCATTTTAGCGACCTCAGAAGGATGCAAGCCTGAGTCCAGCTTGAGCCCTTTAGCTGGTATTGAACTCGCAACCTTATGGTTTGTGAGTGAGTGGCTGCAATACAGGAATTTAACCACTGTACCACCAGGGCTCCTTCAGTATAGAAATGTAAATGCTAATGCTATGACTACAATGCAGAAGGAAGCATGGAAAACCTCTTTGGTATGCCTTTTCCCATGAAAGCCCTTTGATGAGACAATACAACAGACAATGCCAGAAGATAAGACCCTGAGGTTGAATGACACTCACCTGAGCTAATGGGGTACAGCAGAGGGCAACTACAAGTAGCAGTGTGGTAAATGACACAATTGGACTCAAGGTGATAGTCAGCTTTTGACAGGTTCAGAAGTGAAAGGAAAAACCAAAGAGGCACAAAACATATCATAGGAGCATGCAATGTGAAAAGCATGAATCAGAGGAAGCTAGACGTAGTAAAACAAAAAATGGAACATATAAACATTGCAGTACATGGGGTGAATGAGCTAAAGTGCATAGGAATAGGACTTTTTGAGTTGCATAATTACACAATGTTTTACTCAGGAAATGAAAACCTAAGAAGAAATAGGATGGCATTAATAATGAGGAGAGATGCAGGAAAAACAGTTGAAGGATATAATGGAAAGTCTGACTGAATGCTATTAATAAAACCCTTCAATATAATCATAATCCAAGTTATGCTCCAACTACAGAGATGGAAAAAAAAATGGAAAGATCCTGTCCTGGGCCCCAGGATAAAATTGATCACACACCCAAACAGAACTTATTGTTAATATAGTCAATTAGAATGCAAAAGTGGAAAAAAGGACAGATTCAAACATTCTAAGAAAACTCAGCCTAGGATCAAGAAATGAAGCAGTAGAGTGGCTGACTATTAATCATGAGAAATTATGGATCACTCTTAAAGAAATGGGTGTGCAACAATATTTAATTGTCCTGATACATTTACTCAGATAACAAGGCTACCATCAGGACAGAATATGGAGAAATGGAATGGTTTCCAATTGGCAAGGGGGCCAGGCAAGACTGCATTTTATCATCCTGTCTGTTTAACCTTTACACGGAACATGTCATATGTAAAGCAGGGTTAGACTCCAAGGAAGGAGGCAAGAAAATTGGAGAAAAGAACATCAACAATTTAAGATATGCAGATGACACCACACTACTAGCAGAAAACAGCAAAGACTTGGAATGATTACTAAGGAATGTCAAGAAAGAAAGTGCAATGGCATGTTTACAGGTGAACATTAAGAATATGATTTACATAACATTAAAGTAGACAGTTAAGACCCTGAAACTCTCTGTAGAGGTCAAGAAGGCTAATCTGAGACTGTTGTATTTTGGACACTATGGCCTGTTACAGACTGCCAAAAAAAGCTGCTTCAGGTCTCTTTGGAGGTATGCTGTTTAAATGATGCATGCACCTTAAGAATCTGGAAGCTGCACCAAAGCTGCACTCCAGTGCTTAGGAATGGAGTGTGGCTTTGGCGCGACCTCCGGACGCTTAGGACCCATGCATCATTTAAATAGCATACCTCCAAAGAGACCCGAAGCAGCTTTATTTTGGCAGCCTGTAACAGGCCATTGTGAGAAGACATGATTAACCAGAAATGTTAATCCTGGCTGGTGGCACAGTGGTTAAACGTGGGTACTCTTCCACAACATTTTGAGTTCGATCCCAGGGCTCCAAAGTTGACTTAGCCTTCCATCCTTTCGTATATCAGTAAAATAAGTACCCAGCTGTTGGGGTCAATTGGCTCCTATATTGTAAATGGTTTAGAGAGTGCAGAGTTCACTATTAAGCAATATAGAAATATAAATGCTATTGGTATTGCTATAATGCTTGGTAAAGTAGAAGGCAGAGGGGAAAAAAGAAGACCATATAACAGAAGGATAGACTCAGTCAAGGAAACCATGTTCCTGAGTCTTCAAGGCCTAAGGAGGACTGTTGATTATAAGGTAATATGGAGGTCTCTCAATCATAGGGTCACCATAAGTCAAAGTGGATTTGACAGCAGTTAACACCAGCGCCACCACCAAAGCATCAGTTCCAGTGATGAAAAATTGCCACTAGATGGCCCTCATTCCATGCTAGAAAATTCTCTCTCTTCTCACAAGGCACAAAGATGGAGACTAAATGGAGAGCTTTAACCTCATATTCAGTCAAACTGGCACCTAGGCATATGGTCACTGCATTTGATCAGACTCGTCCCTTATTACTTGTGGCTTTCATTTCCATCTTCTCCCTCTCCTCCCCCTGTTTTAAGATTTCCCTTGTGAAGTGCTTAGAACCAACCTGTAGGACTTTGGCTTCCATCATTTCCTAAAACAATATGTACAGTAATAATGGCACATATTTAACAATCAATGATTAAGATAATGTTTACCCCAATAAGCCAAGTGGTCAGATTTTAGTCTGTGAGATTTCAAGTGGCAGAGCAAATTTACCATCTCAGACTCACACTGGCTGACCATGTACCGGAAGAGATCCGTCTTATACCTTCTTTGGAAGCCTTCAAGAGGGCATTGAAGACGGATCTCTTCCGGTGGGGCCTATCCAACGGATCTCCTCTAATCTCATTTTGAATATCTGAATATGAAGACTCGATTCTTACGACTGTGTGCAATACTGTAACAACTCTTCCCCTTTTTCTTTTTGATTGATGTATTTTGTATTATCTATGTATTTTATGATGTTTTTACTGTTGTAATCCCGCATCGATCTGAAGGGAGAAGCGGGAGATATAAATAAAATGTATTATTATTATTATTATTATTATTACTACTACTACTACTACTATGTACAGCCAATATGGTCTATAAAAGAGAAAACCCTACTTGGACTTTACACCTGTACAACCTGGCATGATCTTGAAACGGTGTGTGTGTGTGGGGGGGAATCTACTTCTTATGAGTTGGAAGATCATTAAACATACAGTCTGTGAACATTTAGAAAGCAATGCCATAATCACAAAATGTGAACATGGTTTTCTAAGAAACAAGTCATGCCAGACTAATCTGATGTCCTTTTTTGATAAAATTACCAGCTTGGTAGATGAAGGGAATGCTGTACATACAGCATAATCTTGATTTTAGTAAGGCCTTTGACAAGGTCCCCCATGATATTCTTGCAAACAAGCTAGTAAAATGTGGGCTAGACAATTTAACTGTTAGGTGTATTTGTAATTGGTGGACTGGCCGGACCCAAATGGTGCTCAACAATGGCTCCTCTTCATCCTGGAGATAAGTGACTAGTGGGGTGCCACAGGGTTCTGTCCTGGGCCCAGTGCTATTCAGCATCTTTACAAAGACTTGGAGAATACCACACAGGAGGCTTACCATGAGTAAGTCACAATGAAATCATCCAAAATTGTGAAAAAAGTGTGATTGAGGTTCACACTCCCACATGCTTCTCCCATCAGTAAATCATCTTGGAGAAGTCGGCGCTTACTCGTCCCATGAGTAAAACATCCTTGGAGCTATCATTTGACAATGGAATCTTCCGTTATTGCCAAATGGCAGCCCTAAGGACGCCTTGCTCATGGGATGAGCAAGTGCTGACACCTCCATGATGATCTACTGATGGGAGAATAGTGGGGGAGTGTGAACCTTGATCACGTTTTTTCCACGATTTTGGACAATTTCACATGGTAAGCCTCCTGTGTGATATTCTCCAAGTCTTTGTAAAGATGCTGAATAGCACCGGGCCCAGGACAGAGCACTGTGGCATCCCACTCTTTGGAAGGGGTGGCCTGTTTCACCCTTAAGCCTTCATGCTCAAAATAAGGCCATGAAAGTTCACAGTCAACCACAGTCAGTAAGAAAGCTGGCTAAAACTGAGGATGTATCCATACTGCAGAAATAAAGCAGATTGATACCACTTTAACTGTCATGCTTCTGTGCTACATGATCCAGTATTTGTGGCTTGGTGATACACCACAGCTCTCTGACAGACCAGGCTGAATACCTCACCAAACTACAAATCCCAGGATGGAGCTATGACAGCTAAAGTGGTGTCAAACTGCTTCACTTCTGCAATATGAATACATCCTGACACTACTATGGTTGGACTTGCATCCAGCTAACAGGGCATTTCCCTGTTCACTCACCCTCTGCTTCCAGTGCTTGAGGTTCTCCGGCTCAAGGAGGACTTGTGTCTCATCTGAGATTTCATGATGACATCATGTTTGTGCTTCAGTTCTAAGAGCAGAACCTTAAATTCTTCTTCTTCACAGAGGTCTAAACAAATGCAAACCAAATCCTTGAGGTGAGCCTCTCTGAGAAAATGGAGCTTCAAGGGACAAATTGGCATGATAACTAAAGTTCTGTTTACAGTTCTGCGTTTATCTGCTTTTATCTGGAGTACTACAAAGTCAACAACTGAGTGTTGGACTTCTTTAATCCATGGGTATGAACAATTACTGTGTTCAATGTAGGCATGATAAAGCTGACTGCAAACTAGTCCATCTTCAACTTAAGAAGACTGCAGGGAAAGATGCAATAAACATACTGTTCAGTAATAGGCATTTTATCATGTCTTCCCTGAAAATGTGCCAGAGTTAAAAATGGGCAGATCCATTATATTAGTTGATTTATTCTCCTGTTTCTATATTAATTCACAGATTTTTTAAAATATCCATATGATTGAGATTACACACACACACAGAGTATATCAGAAAACTCTGATTTCTAAATGGATTTTGCCCTCAAAATTAGCATTTTAAAAACACATTTTGACACATTTCTCAGCTGAGAGCAGGACTCAAAAATATGAAGACATATAATATTGAAGAGATAATTACATTCCATATGTGTAGGGCATGTTTTTCAGTGCATTACACAATAGCAGTCCCTGAGAAATGTAATCCAACAAGTTCATATTTACCAAACAGCAGAAAGGAATCGGAAGGATTATAATAATAGGCAAACAGGGACATTGCCATCTCCTCTACAACTATTTTTAACCCCCACTTTATGAAATGGAAATATAAAACACCAAACTCTTAATGAAATATTACTTAATGAATAACCTTACTGGCAGAAACAAGACACTAGTATGTCTTTCGCTTGCAATCTCTGAAGACTTTTTGGTGATAGAAATCCTTCATTTTCTCCAAATCCCTTTTAGAGTCTCACTGAAAGTGATGAGCCGATGTAAATCCTTTCTTACATCATGCAGGGTATAAGTATTTAATAAAAAACTTTCTTGGGGAAAAAAGCAGCTTTCTTGTGGCACGGAAGTGAGGCTATTTTGAGGGCACCAGGACAGGGCAGGGTGAAGAAATAAATCAAAAAAGGAACCAGGGTAAATTTACAGGACTGCACTGCATAAGAAAGGTGCAGTGATTCATCCAATAA
The DNA here is from genome assembly GCF_019175285.1 of Sceloporus undulatus. Lineage (NCBI taxonomy): Eukaryota > Metazoa > Chordata > Lepidosauria > Squamata > Phrynosomatidae > Sceloporus > Sceloporus undulatus. Next base: position 986,730 of record NW_024802943.1, read on the forward strand.
CATGCATCTGAGGAAGTAGACCAACTCTACGAAAGCTTATCCTACAACTTATTTTGCACAGTTAAGTCTCAAAGGAGCTACAAGATCCCACTGCATGCTAGAACGGAAATTGCAAAAGCGATTTAATTGGTTTTAATTGAGAAATTATATAATACAGGTTTTTTTTTAACTATTGTAACTATGTATTGTTTTAAATTGATTTTATTGTAAGCTCCCCTGAGTTCTTCAGACATAAGGTGGGATATCAATATTTTTATATAAAATAATAATAAATCAGGGAGACAGGATTATAGTTCACCTATTGGCATCTCATCCATGGCTGTTCGGGCACTCAGACTTGCACCATGTGACACTAACAATTCTGCCATCTGCATCTGGAATAAAAAAAAAGAACCCGCGTGTTAGCCGTTCTCCAAACCATTATTGTCTCTCATTACTGTCTCTCATACAAGCAAGTGCAAAACCCTCCTCCAACACCCCTCCCCAAAAATGAAAACTGCTATATCAGACCGGCCCTTAAAAAATCAAGTGGAAAATCATGAAAGATGCAAAAGAAAGAGGAGGATTAGGAACACGAGATTTAAGAATTTATTACCACGCATGTGCCCTGGACTGGATCAGAAACTGGATAAAATTAGACAACCCAAAATTACTAAATTTAGAAGGTTTTAATATTATATATGGCTGGCATGGATATATGTGGTACAAAAGAACAGAAGTGAACAAAGAATTCAAAAATCATATAGTAAGAAGTCTCTATTGACAATTTGGAATAAAATTAAAACTAAACTACCAAACTGGCTTTCTCCGCAAGAAGCATGGAAAATTAGATTAGCAACATCCTCGAAAAAACCTTTAAAGTATGAAGATATTGTAAAATGAGAAGAAGAGAATCCAAAAATAAAAACAAATGAAGTATTGGAATTGGAAGGCTTTATTTGTTACTGGTTTCCATACAGGTAGAAAAGAGAAAGATATAAAATGGACTTACAAGTGGAGGGTTTTAGTAAAGATGAAAATGAACTAGATGAGATATTAATAAATTCCCGGAATTCTACAATTTCAAAATTATATAAACTATTATTGGAAAGAGAACTAGAACAAGAATTATAAATGAAAGTACCATAAGATGGGCACAAAATATAGGAAACACAATAAACCTGGAGAAATGGGAGAGAGCCTGGGGACAAGATCTAAAATTTACATTATCTATGGATATTAGAGAAAATTATTATAAGATGCTGCATAGGTGGTATTATTCGCCTGATAAAAGCAAGATAAGTGGATCAAGGAAAAATCAATGTTGGAAATGTGATAAAAAAGAAGGGACATTTTATCATATTTGTTGGACCTGTTGCTCAGTAATTGAATATTGGAAGAAAATACATGACTCAGTACCAAAAAATTTGCAAATTCATATCAAATTTAAACCGGAAACCTTTTTGTTAAATATTATTGAAGAAGCAGAAGAAAGAAAACACTTAAAAATATTATTATATTTAATTACTGCCGCAAGAGTAGTATATGCCAGAAAATGGAAACAAAAAGAAACCCCGATTGTAGAAGAATGGTCGCAGAAAAGTCTTGAGATGACAGAAAAAGATAGATTGACGATGCTAATGAGAGGAAGATGGAAGGAGGGATGGAAAAGAGATTGGGAACTATTAATAGATTTTTACAAAAAATACTCACAAATATAATCACAATATTTATAAGGCATTAAGAAAACAAATAAGTCTGTCATGTTTTTAAGGATTATTGTAACTAGATATAATTGGGTTTGTAGAAAAGAAATCTTTCTAAGACTAAACTAATGTTATACTAATATAAATATACCGAATAATATAAGGAAAAATACTTATATGTGCCTATAGAAACAGGTTGTAGTTATAGAAGGAATGCAAATCAAAAATTGAAAATCAGACCAAATCAAAAATAAATATTTATATATGATATAAATCCTTGTTCAGATTGAATATGATGTAAAAGAAACCCAGATTAATGAATAGATGATAAAATAAGAACAATTTAACAGATAAGCTCGATGATCACCAGAAAAAACAAATGCAACGTCAATCTTGGGTCGAGGAGGTATTAGTTAAATTATTAAGAGAGAATAGAGTAAATGAAATTATAGAATCACGATGTATCAATGATATAATAGAATTTAGATGCATAGGTATATATATGAAAATAATTGTAAATGACTTGAAATGTGAATACTGAAAAACCAAGTACAAGTGCTTATTTTATATGTGTGGAACTCATTCTAATAAAAAAATAAAATTAAAAATTAAAAAAAAAGAAAATATTTTTGGACTACGATTCACAAAATCCTCCAGGTAACATAGCCACTGGCTGTGATGGCTAAGTAATTCTGAGGGTTCTAATCCAAAAGGAACTTTTCAGCAATCTGAATCAGACTGGAGATTCATCTAGTCAAGGAGCATCTTACTTCTCTCAGTGGGCAATGACGTGCATTTAGGAAGGCAACAATCAAGTTAGGAAGGCAATTTCCAGTACCTGGTATTTAGCAGTACACTGATTTATGTGGCCGATTTAGCTGTCATGCCTAATAACCATAGATAGATAGATCTTTCTTCTTTTAAATGAGTTCACTGAAACACATACATGTCCCCAGAAAGCAGCAGCATGGAGGGGTTCCCAGCCATCCCAGTCCTTGAGGTCCAATTTTGCTCCATGGTCTAGAAGGATCTCTGCCGCGTGTAGATATCCATTGGCTGCAGCAATATGTAACTAGGGGAAGAACAATGCAGTAACTTTTAAAATGGAATCTCAGACTTCATTCCCCCCACATCCCCAGCTCCATTTTGGGCCAGGCTCCTTGTACCAGCATCTCATCCAGATCTGTTTTTGTCTCATCAATCTGAGCTCATTATAGAGTCAGAATAATTTCTTAGCACTGATTTTGTAGAACTATCAATAGGTCTTTGATTATTCATCATGGGTTTCTTGATATTGGACAATCATGATTCTATTCCAAAGTCCCTTATCTCAAATGCTTGGGACCAGAAGTGTTTTGGATTTTGGAATACCTGTATTTGCATATATGTACATAATGAGATATCTTGCAGTTGGGACCCAACTCTAAACACAAAATTCTTTATGTTTCATATACATATGAAACATACCTTATACACATAGCCTGAAGGCAATTTTATAGAACATTTTTAATAATTTTGTGCATGAAACAAAGTTCATGTACATCGAACCATCAGAAAGCAAAGGTGTCACTATTTCAGCAAAAAAGTTTGCAGTTTTGGACTACTTTGGAATCCCAGATAAAGGAGACTCAACCTGTATGAGGTTTTATATTGTGTATGTGTGTGTTTTAAAGTAAACTAACCCATGAAAAATATTTTGATTTTTGGAATATTTCAGAATTCTGGATAAGGGAGACTCAACCTGTATTCCATGGCTCTTTCTGCTCCTGACCGGACCAAACAAAATTTACCTGTCTAAATATACAATCCAAACCCATACTTTTGACTTCTTTGTTGCATCTGTACCGGACTATTAAAAGCCTAATTGTTAGGATTTCATGAAACCAGCAGAGGGATTTCATATTGGATTGATTATAATTCTAATAAAGAACTTCATAAAGCTTGTGAAAGCTTGGCATCCCAAATTAACATTATTTTTCATATCATGCTGAAACAAGTTTTCTTCTGGCCAAATTAGATGTAACCAGATTAATACTTTAAAATGTTATTTTGGGAGACTAAAACATCCAGAATCCCCCAGCCAGCATGACAAATGGTTATGCTGGTTGAGGAGTGGTGGCACTATTAAAAAATGTTTCCAAACACTGAACCTGATTTCCAACATTTTCTTCTTTGGCTACAGCTACAGCAACTGTGCAACATTCTAAACTATAAAATAATATGTGTTTATCAATAAAGAATAAAAATAAATCTAAAGAATTCAACATAAGAACTAATCAAATTATACTTTACTGATAAACAAATATCTTATACTATGTACTGTTGTTTTCCTGACTTTCTTTGTCAGTTCTTCTGTTTAGAGCCAGATTTTACTCTTGTTTGTTGACTTTGAAGTAAATCGTACGTCAATCCTCCTTTTGATCATGAGTTTTACACAGCAGGGAAGATGTTATAAACTTTTTATTTTCCTACATACGGGGGAGGTGGTGATAGCATTATCTAACAAAAACATAGCTATTATCAATTTTGCAAAAGAAAAGTGTAAATTGAACAACTGCCAGTGAGGTTGAAAAAGATAAAGAGTCCTCAACCCTAGTGGCATGGACCTGAATCAAACTGCCCCCCCTCCCCAAGCACCTTACTTTAAACCAGAACTTAAGCCAGAACTGCCTATCTACAGATTATATTGAACTGCAACTCCCAGCAGCCCTAGCCATCCCAGCCAATTCTGATAAACGCTAGAGGTCACAGGAACTCCCATCCCTGTTTACAAATTTCTTTCATCACAGCTAATGATAACCAAGGAGGCAGTGGAACTGTACACTAAGGAAAGGTTAGGAAAGGTGTTGGTTGGACATTATTTACTGTGGACTTGACAAACAAGCTTGCTCCCACCATGAAACATAGAAGCAACCTTGGAGTTCTCATGAACATTTTGGTTGATTTAAGAGAGGAGAAGTGAAGCAAAATGTTTGTGTTTGTGTGAGCACACAAACTATGGGACACAATATTCTTCTGTTTTAAAAAGTACTGCCTGAAACTATTGTCATTTCAAGAACTTACACTTCCCCTCCCCCCACCCAAAAACCCCCCGAATGTCAAAAATCTTGAAGATTTGCAAGTCTTATATTCAAAAGCAGCCAGCTTCAGATCCCTTTAGCTACAGAAATACAGTGGAATGTGTCTCACCAAAGTAGCACCTTGAGCATCCATTCTGTTCAGTTCTTGCCCAGTTGCTATCAGCTCTGTGATATCATCAACCATTGTTTGTTCTGGGGCTGCTCGTGTCTCATTGATTTTCTCTTGTGTGATGCCTGTAGTGAACAAGAGGAGATGACAGTGAAAATAACTTTTTGCGGGTTGGTGAGAAATCAGACTGTTAGGGACAGCATGCAGTTACATTTGTTTTTATAGGAAAATTGTTTGGCTGGCTTATGTTGAAATGTATACAATAAAGCTGTGGTGTAGCCCTTATGTTAAAGAAGACTGCTTGAAGAGGAATGTTTTCCCACATAAACACATGCTTTTTATTCCATGGTGGAGAAAGCCAGACTAGGGATGGAGGGAGCAAAACAAGAAATGAGGAAAGGGTTGAGCACTCCATCCCACTGCTTTTCTGTTCCAAAATCCCCTTTTACAAAATAATTTAGAAAAACAACATCAGGACTGGTGCATGTGTTGAAGAAACCTTATATCAATACCAAAGTGAATACCTTCTAGGGAAATTGAACCTGAAGATAAGCATTGGAATTCCTGGAACTTCACCCTGGTTGGATGTGCAGCACAATCTGTATAAATAGTGGATGGAATGGCTAAATGGCTGCATGTAAATGAATTGTAGCCATAAGCCTGAAGCTCTGGTGTGCATCAGAGCACAGGCCTGAGAAGCAGCTTCTTCCCCAGTTGCTTGGAGAAGCAGCTTTCTATTGCTCAGCATCTTAGTGCAAAATCAGTAACCAAAACAGACATTTGGTTCAGAAAATTCATAGCTGAATAGCAACACTTCATGGATGGGCAGCTATGGAAGGTTATAGGCCCACATTAGACCTCTGAGAGATGGAGGGCAGCACTTGCTCCATTGCATACCTTGCAAAAACACATTTTTGCCCACAAATGCTCCCTCTATTACATTTTCACCATGCTTCAAGCCTCCCTGGATTTTTAACAACATATACATATATAATTTTGCAACGAAAAAAGAGGCACTTGGGCCCCCTGTAGGCCTTTGCAATGGCCCTGGAGTATCACATGCAGAACACGCTTGGTCAACTCCTGCAATGCCTTATGCTTACATCGTTTCATGGATGTGGAAGGGTAACTTAAAAGTGTAATCCTATTCATAACTACTCAAAATTATTTTGATTCATTTATTAAAACATATATATGTTTAAAAAAACAATTTTGAACAATAAAAATAATTTAATTAGACTAAAACATATTAAATACAAACTAAAAATAGGTTTAGAAGATTAAAAGTTTTTAAATCTGCCTTAACATTTTGAAATAAATCAGTGAGATACAAAGGCTTTGATAGACTTCTGAATGTATAATATATACAAACACAAGTTTTTGTGCCAATTGGGCCATCAAGGGGAGGGTATTCCACAACTGGGGTACTTCTCCTATGTCTTCACACAGTAGTATATTGACCTCAGTGGTGGGACATAGAGGATGACCCTCCTTCCCAGAAGACCTCCGTCCTCAAACAAATACATATAGGAAGAGGTACTCCCTCAAGTATTAAGCTCCCAAACTATGCAAGACTTTGAATGTCATCACAAGCATCTTGAATTCAGACCAGAAACATATTGGCAGCCAGTGCAATTCCTTTATCATCATTCTACAGCTTGAATATCTCTTATTCAAAATGCTTCAGACCAGAAGTCTTTCAGATTTCCCCCCAGTATTGAAATATTTGCATATACTTAATGAGATATCTTGGAAATGGGACCTAAGTCTAAACAGAAAGTGCATTTATGTTTCATATACACCTTATACACAGAGCCCGAAGGAAATTTTATACAGTATTTTATTATATTGTGCTTGAAACAAAGTTTGTGACCACTAAGCCATCAGAAAGCAAAGGTGTCCCTATCTTAGCCACCCATGAAAAGTGTTTTGGATTTTAGAGCACTTTGGATTTTTGGATAAGGGATACTTATTGAGCCATTGCATTTTGCACTAGCTGCAGCTTCCAAGTCATCTTCATGGGCAATGTGTCTGTGCTTTCAAGTCACCTGTCAGCTTTTGACAACCCAATGAATTTCATAGGGTTTCCTTAGGCAAGGAATACTCAGAGATAGTTTTGCCAATTCCTTCCTCTGAAATATAGCCTAAAGCACCTATTCGTTGATTGCCTCCCATCCAACTATTAACCAGGGATTATCCAACTTAGCTTCCAAGATCAGACAGGATCTGGGGCATTTAGGGTATTTAGTGCATTTCAGCAGAATATCTGGGAAGTTACAAATGTTACTTATTACTGAATTACTGTGGCTCCATGGAAATTTCCTGAAAGTATATACAGGACTGCAGTTTTCATGCCTGACTCCTACATCAGAGTAGACAAAGCCCCTTCCAAGGCTACTGTAGTAGCCATCAAGCTCTAAGAACTGGTTTTTTTCTGCATTCCCCAAAGTGACTTTAGAGCAGCAGCAACTCACCTTTTAAATAGGCTGCAGCACCCCCCTTGTACTGTTCAACTTTTTTAAAAAGTCAAAACCCAAAGTGGACTTTTATCTTTATTTTCTTTTTCTAGCAATCTATGTGACCCCAGGAGCAGTAAATTGGTTCTGTATCTGTGGCAGTTGCCTATCCATGTCTAGGTGTTTACCTTTCTAGTTCAAAACCAGTTCTGATGGTAGAAAAATGCAAGCGAACCCCAAGATCCCATACTTTAAGCTCCGATTCTCATACCCTGTCTTACCCTGGTATGCCATGCAAGTCTCAATGACGTCTAGAGTTGGTTCATCCTCACAGAGGTCATATGGCATGTTGCCATCTGCGTTCACTGCCAGCAAGTCTGCCCCACTGCAAGAAGAAAGCCATGCATTTTAAAAAAGCATTTAAATAAGAAGCACGCTGCTAATAGAGAGCATGACTGCAAGACTGTAAATAAGCCAGCAACTCTCTCAGTAAAGTATGGCTGACAACCATCCTTTTCCTTGGGAAAAAGCCACATTATTGCCATGTTCTTTGACTCATTGCCTGTTGTCTTGAACTCTGCCTGGCCTCTATTCTTTTAGATTATTTTTTGGACTGCTTTTCTGGACCGATTACTGACTCATGAATGACCTGGACCAGACTAGACTAACTCTGCTTTTCCACTGATGCCTTGGTGAGCTTGGACTCTCTCTCCCTCTCTCTGCTTAAAACCTTCACAAGGTGCTGAGGCTTTGTGCTGGGAATCTGGCTAATTTCTCAAGGGCAAAATAGGAGACTTACCATCTCTGGAATCATACTACCATCTAAATTTCAAATAAGTAAACTGTCTCAGTGGATTCTTTGTTTGCTTACAAAAATACCCCCAACCCCACACTCCACATTGTGTCTAGTTTTGAAGCCTGGGTGAGGCCTGACACATTATGTGGATTTAATTCAGTCAACATTTATGTACTACAATCACACCCTGCATTTGAACACAAGGTTATCAGCATCCCTAAAGCATAAGATAAAATAAAAATTTGTAGCTAAAGCATACATGCATACAAGTTAAAAATATATAAGTGAAAAAAGAAAGTAACATTATCAACAAGTTAAAAGATAATGCAGAAAACTTCTTAAAAGCCAAAAGCCTATCCTAATAAAAACTTTGCCAGTGAAGATGGAGTTCCAAACACTGGGAGCAGCCACTGAGAAGGCTTCTTTTGCATTCCAGGCAAAGCATGGCTCTAATGGTGTTAAGACAGAAAGAAAGGCATTAGACTAGAACAGGATTCCCAAACTTTGTTCTTCCAAATGTTTTGGACTTCAACTTCCAGAAAGCTGTGCATTGGACAAACATGCTTTCATTGTTCCCATGCTCTCATTTCTTTTTTAATCATCCCATCCTAGTACTGTAGTTACTTTATGAAAGGTACCAAGGTTGATAGAATTCCCATATTCTTCATTCTGAACCACATGTAGCCTTAACATGAAAATAATATTCTAATACAGATTAAACTCAGTCTGCCTTGACATTTACAGCCTTTGAAGTTGAGACCAAGCAATTGCTTGCATTGATATTCATGTTCATTTTTCTTCCCCATGAGAACGGAGGAAATTACAATGTAAAACATACTAGCCAGCTATTTTTATAGAGTCTGTCTAAATCAGCAAACAAAGAACGGGATCAAACATCCTTTGTGCTGCTGCTACTTCTACAGGTCTCTCTGGGCTCCATGTTCTGACACTGAAGCCTTTTGATTCTGTATTTAAACAGGCTCTTTGATCTGAAAGCCTTCTTACAGAATGATACTTTGATTGGAACAACCACATGCTGTGTTGCATTCTGCAACAAAACAAAACAAAATAAAATGTACCCCATGGCCCCTTCTGGTACAGTCAACTTGACACAGGACAAAGACTACAGCATTCTTATTACTGAGGCACCAGCCAAATAGGGATTATTTGTTTTTTCACATTTGTATTCCCTTGTCCTTCCAGAAATTTAGGACAATATATATATGGTCCTCACCACCAGCTGTATCTTCCCAACAGTCTGCTGAGGTAGGCTGTAATGAGACATTATGTTTTGTTGACCAACCATAAAATAATGAGATTAGACACAAAACCAGGGCCATCTTTATTGACCTGGAACCTATTTAAATGTTTAAAGCCTGGGGCTGAGCAACAAAAGCAGGGGACAACCTGATGTGGGTCTAGCTGCGGCCCAGATGTCAACCTATGACTCCTCCCCAGCCAACCCTTGAGCAAAACACCAGACCCCAAGGGCAATCCAAAGAGATTGATTCCTATCTTGGAGAGACAAAAGCTACAGCATTCCTATTACTGAGGCACAAGTCAAGTAGAATTGGTCTTATCACATTTGTCCCAGGAGTTTAGGGCATTGTACTGTATATAAGGTCCTCACCACCAGCTGTATCTTCCCAACAGTCTGCTGAGGTAGGCTGTAATTAGACATTTATATATGCAG
>NW_024802943.1:996558-1059844 GCF_019175285.1 Sceloporus undulatus
AATTGTGGAGATCAAATTTCTATTGTTTATTTTTTTTAAAAAAAATCTTCATGCCTGTCTGTGTGTTGTAAAGGGAGAAAGCAAGACTACATACTCAATCTGTTTCTAACTGTTTCATTTAAAACCTTCAAGACATCTGAAGAACCATCACTGCAGTCACTAGGAAAGACTTATCACAAGGGGATAAGAAACGGTTGAGAAACGGAATGCACAAATATTATCACATGACATTATGCTCATCCCTTACTTATCCCATTAATAACCTGTAATCATCCTGTAATTGTCCTGTAGTAAGCTATTCACAGGAGTTTACCGTTAATAAGATATTGCTTAATTATTAGTGAGTTTTAAGTTAAATATGCTAGTTCAGTAGTCCTAAAATCTGCAAGATAAATAAGAACTGAAAGCAAGTAACAAAGCAGCAAACCAAAAGGAGACAAGCTCTATGTGCTCACAGTTTACTTTCTTAGAGCACGTGGAGCTTGCCTCCTTTCGGCTTGCTCCTAAAATTTGCAGTACCTCAAGTCTCATTATTGTCAATGGACACCAATGTGTGTTTGGCCATATCAGCACAGTGCATGCACATGCCACCATTGACAATAATGGAGTGAAGCCACCCACAGATGCTCCAGGCCACAACTGACTAGTCTACTGATACAGGGGACCAATTGTATATGCATTTTATAAAATAATAAATAAATTTTATTTGTTTTTATTTGTATCCTGCTTTTCTGTAATAAAAACAATCAAAGCAGCTAACTTTTAATTAATTAATGAATATCCTGCCTTTCTCCCATCACAGCATTTAAGGTAGCTTGGGTGCAATTCAGCCCTCAAGGTTTTATCTGAAATGGAATTTGGCCTTCAGGTTGAAAGAGATTTGCTAGCCTTGCTATTCAAGATGCTCTTGGTGTAGCCAAAACACAGGAATGTACCAAATATGAACAAGCACAGAGATCCCTAGGCAGTGTCCAGAATATTCCACAAAAGGCTAGCCCCAAAAGAAAACACAAAGTTTCAAAAGTATCACCTACTGCTGAATTAGGATCTTCACCAGATTGATATGTCCACATGTTGCAGCTGCATGCAGAGGAGTCCACAGTTCATTGTCCTTTGCATTAACATCGGCCCCATGGTTCAGAAGAAGCTTAACTATCTCCTCATAGTTATCTATGCAGCACTGTTGAGGAATCAAATCCAACAAAGTTAAGTTGGACTATGCACAAATTATTCTTTCTCTTGAACATTCTTTCTCTTGAAAAATGGCTTCCACTTTTCTGCCCCTTGATCTGCCATTAGTAGGTTGCTAACTATAGAAGTGAAATAGAGAGTTGCAAATGAGCATCACCTCATGGAGATTAGGAGGAGCATGTTCCTCCATTTTCCTAAAATTTGACTGCATTTGCTTTTCAATATTCAAAGGATGTATAATTTTAGCAGAACAGGGAAATTATAATCACCTCCGTTTCACAGAAAGGACAGCATAAGTTTCTTTTATATAATAAAATACAATGGTAGGGGCAAGCTTTAGGCACTGGCTAAGGATCAGGTGAAGAAGCAAAAAGTGTGCTGCTCTGCATGAATACTGTCCAGTAGGTGTCTGTAATGGTCCCACCAAAAAAAAGATTGTACACATATAGCACAGGGTTGGATAACTCCAGGATGCTCTAAGGGATACATAGGCCTGTTATAGACTGCCAAAATAAAGCTGCTTCGGGTCTCTTTGGAAGTATGCTGTTTAAATGATGCATGCATCCTAAGAATCCAGAAGCTGCACCAAAGCTGCACTCCAGTGCTTAGGAATGGAGTGTGGCTTTGGCGCGACCTCCGGACTCTTAGGACCCATGCATCATTTAAATAGCATACCTCCAAAGAGACCCGAAGCAGCTTTATTTTGGCAGTCTGTAACAGGCCATAGATTTCCAAATATGCTCCCAAAACTGAAAAGGGACTTGGTAAAAACCTACTCCTGGTTTTGAAAAATGGGTAAATTTTGATGTTCACATTTCAGGAAATACACCTGCAACCTGTTAAAATGGCAAGTCATTATACCTGGATGCTCCCAGCAGAGGCAATTCACCCATTCTGCAGATAAAGGGAATGTCAATTGAATCTAGTGGGATCATGAGCTGCAAAAACAGTTGTGAGGGTCTGTATTTTGTCCACCTTTCCTATAGCAGCATCACTTGTTGCAGCTTTTAAAAACTTTTTTTTTCCAGGGGACAATCCTGGAAAAGCAGTTCCTGCCAAAATCAATCTGACTAGAACATGGCCACATAGCCTGAAAAACCCACAAAAAACTATAAATCTGACTAGTGATCAAAAAATGATAGGCAAGGACTGCTCTACAATAATGCTACTCTAAACTGAAGTCCACAAGATATCAGCTGCTGGTCTATGGCAAGTTTCCCAGGAGACTAGCATAGTCACAATACAATAATAATATGGCACAAATGTGTTACTGGTCACTGGGATACTGGGCAAAAATGCCCCCAGGAAAATGCATAATATAAATTCTTAATATTGCCATGCATCATGTAGTGATTTGTCATTCAGCACTATTCTTAGGAATTTCTTTAAATATAAGTATGCATTTAAAAACAACAACAACTAGCCCTTGTCTCTTTTTAAAAGCTTAATGTCAAATCCTAGCAACAGAAGAAAGTCCATACTTTTGCTCATGGATATATAAAGACAGAACAGTTTCCGCTTGTACCACCCTACAGAACTATAGATATAATATGTTTCATTATTAGTAAAGAACAATGTTTTAAGGCTGGAATGGGCAACTTGTGGCCCTGTACATATTATTGGCCTCAATCTTCCATGGTTCTTTACCACTTGCCATGCTGATTGGTGCCAATGAAAGTTGTAATCCAACAGCATTGGTAGAGCCATAAGTTGCCCGTTACTGTTGACCTAGTAAATGCATCAATCATCTTACAGAGCCTAGCTATTTTTCCTAAAGTTCCCCAGCAGTCACTTTCCCAAGTGACTGCTAAACACAGTCTCTTTTTTCATCTGTGATGGCAGTAAAAAGTTCTGTCACCAAGCAAAACATGTTTTTTTCTTTGTCACAGGGACTAACAAATAAATATCTGTTAAAAAGAAGTATTTCATGTTCTAGGAGCTAGTTTGCATGTTAAAACAAACATCTATCCAGTGCCAAAGAAAGAATGCTCATTTGCAGAATAATCTGAGCTTCAGCCACCATCCATCAATAGTCACATTTACAATACTGACTGAGGAAGAATGAGCTTTGGGTGAGGTTATCCGCCTTCAGAATCAGCGTAACAACCCTCTCTCTGTTATGCTACCGCCTACCTTCTCAGTGCTCAGGAAAGAGGCTGCCAGATGCTACCTCCTCCTGCCCCAAATGCCCAGAAGCAGCCATTTGATTTCAGAATGTCAAGGAAAATCAGACAAGGTAACAGAGTCCAGATTTGTTTTCTTCCCATGTTAAGCATATAGCTTTGAATAATCTGCCTCCTAATATGAAACTTTGATCTCTTCAGATAGTTTTAAGTACAGGTGCCTTAAGAGACCAGCCAGCATGATGAACTGTCATGAATTGTGAGATATGCTGTCATCTTCTCCATCTACTATCTGCCCGTTGCTTATAGCAGAGGATCTGAGAAATCAGGAACATGGACATTGCGCAAATTCCAGGAGCCTTCTTTTTAGTTTCCACACTCTCCAGCTGACTGCAGACATATAGAGCCCTTTCACACTGCTCAGTTATAGCACTATGATTCCATTTTTAACTGCCACAGTAATATCCAGTAGGATCCTAGGGTTTGTAGTCTGGTGAGGCACTAGAGCTTACTGCCAGAGAATTCTAAATATCCTTCTCTAAACTGCAAAACCCAGGATCCTATAAGATGGAACCATGACAGTTATAGTGGAACCACAGCACTATAACTGTGCCCTTTGTCTCCATAAATTAAGCCATAAGCTCAGTAATGCCTGCATTCACTATCGTGGCTGAACTAGGCATGACCAACAGTTTTCTCTTTGGTTAGAATAATTTTTTTAAAGCAATTATTTTGGCTTATTATTAAAGGAAGAGGATGGTTCACCATCTTCCTAGCTAGAATTAGGATCTACAACTGCCCTTATCTTCCTCACAAACTCTTTAAAAGGGCCATAACAAGGAAAATATAACCTGGTTGATTCCAATTAGTGAGGAGCTCATCCTAGATGCTTTCCAGAGCACTAGGCAAATGCTTTCAGCAGTTTTCTTTTATTTCAAGCATGGGCAGCCTGGAAACTTGCTGTGTGGACATTTCCTTCATTTGACCCTGTTCTGATGTCACATTTCAGCTTTCCTAAATACTTACCTGATGCAGTGCAGTTAATCCATCTTCATTGCACAGGTCTGGACTAAAGCTGTTGTTCAATAAATAACAGACTGCAAGAGACAAGACAGGAAGGATTATTTTCAGTAAACATTATCATTAATTTCACCTGCAGATAGAACAAAGAATCTGTCACAAAGAGGTAAAATAATTAACCAAATAAACTACATGCTTTGAGATCAAACCATGTCTAGCTGTTTGTTCAAGAATGTTCAAATGTATCCTTTCCACCCCACCCCACCCTGCAAGCTGCTGTGCTTGCACTGTTATGCCACATTCTAGTTCAACTGTTTGGAAAGCAATGCATTTCCCAGTTGACCCCTGACTGACAGCTAGATGCTTCTATCTGTTTCATTTTTACTTGGCAGAGATTGAAAAGGAAATGATTCTCAGTAATTGTGTGTGGGAATGCAGGAGATTTTGGGTACCACATGATGGTGGAGCCCAGTGGCTTTGGGTTTTATTGCAGATTTTATAGGCACTATTCAAGATGCAGAATCCAATCCCCCAAATAGGATGAACACTATTGAGCAGCACACTGAAACAGCCTTTTACAACTTGATGCTTAACCAGATGTGTTGGACTACAACTCCCATCATCCCCAGCTGGCATGGCTGTATTGTAGTCTAATACAGCTGAAGATCATTAGATTTTTTTAAAGAATAAATCTCACATTACTGCTGCATAGTGCCTGTGCTACACACCCTGTCAATATTCTATAGCTTACAGTCACTTCTGCTGGTAACAGTGGACCCTTGGTATCTGCTGGGGTCTGGTTTTAGGACACACACACACCCAGTGGATGCCATAACCTGTGGATGCTCAAGTCCTACTAAATACAGTGGGGTATTAAAATTGTATTCTTTATATAAAATGACAAAATCAAGGTTTGCTTTTTGGGATTTATATTTTTGAAAATATTTCCAAGACATGGATGGTTGAATCTGTGGATTAAAAAAAATCCATGGATATGGAGGGCTGACTGTAAATCTGCAAATGATCCTTAAAAACAAAATAAGGATGTTTAAATGTCCATCTAATTATTTACAAACAATTATTTTAAAAGAAACAGCAACAATCACAGGAAAGATCTCTTTCTATTTTCCTATTAACATCATAGGAAGATGTTAATTGGCCAGCTTCAATTAATTAATATCCACCTGGGAAGAGAGTGAATGGGAACTGTACTGGGGAGATTAAACCCTTTCCCACATTAGTGAGACAGTGAATCAGGATTTTACTTTGAACTTAAAAGGTGATGAACTCTATCCCTCCCAAGTAGGTCCAGCACCTTGGATAGATCCTTTTAAAGTTCAATCTAAAATCCAGCAAAAACTGAAATGAAGGCCAGCATACATTTGTGCCATGTGTGACAATGGGAACTTTCTTTCTGGAACCAGTAACTAATTCAGGGACTAATTTCTATTGTAACTACTATAGAGAAGACTACCCCCCTCATGTGCATAGACCCAGTCTGTAGCAAGCTTCACCACAGTGACTATTTGAGTTTTAGAAACAAGTAATGTTAGCAAGCTACAAGCAACCTTTTCCCAATCTGAAGCTAACTAGATTTGTTGAACTGCTGATTCTGTCATCCTCAACCACCATGGCTATTTTGTGGCCCAAAACATCTGGAATCTTAAGTTATGGGAGGAAATAAAAACAAATCTTTTTTTTTCCTTTTCACAAAAAAAATTTGCCCTTTATGATTGTCACTGCGATTTTATACAGAGTAGCCTAATCACCTAAGCAGTGTTACCTCCCTACTCTGAAGAAGTGAACAGTTCAGAAAATATGGCACTATTGCAAGGGATTCTGCTATAAGGCTGTTATTATTCTAACCCAAAGGCTTTGCTGCATTTGGAACTTTGCATGCATGTTTGCTCTGAATATGTTCCCCATAAAAGCATACAAGCAAACAAAATCTAATTTATTTGCTGTGGCTGCACAAGCCAAGGTTAGAAATCTACCATTTTACAAGCTACTGGAGTCTTCCTAACAGCTCTTTTGTTTTTGCTTCAACAGACTAACACAGCTACACTTCAAGAAAGCATTTCTAAAAGATTATCGGCTGGAGCATATCTGCATTTTTTTTTCTAGTAAGAGACCTCCCAGTCCAGAAGTGGTTTCATTTGTACAAAATACAAAGTTACTGAAAAATGAGCTGGTGGATATTAATTAAAACATTTCTAATCAACAGAACTAATTAAGGTTGTTGTTCTGAACTCTAGATGCTCAGCAAATTTCAATGATTATATGTGTTGGTGGGTTATCTCATATATTAGAAACATAGTTTTAAACTTGATGAGGTTTCTATTGACATTTAACTTTCTTTGATATCCTGCAGATTTCTGTATTCAATTTTTAATCATTCTTTCCTTATATTTTAAGAAAATAAATAAGTTCAAAATCTTAAGATTTAATCTTTTTCTCAGAATAACATTTGAAAATAGAAGAAATCCTCCTCCTGTAGGCCAACAAGAGCAAACTTAAGGCTGGCAAAGACAGAGCCTTAATGGATCTGACCCACGTATATACTGCACAAGTGTGGTGGTGTGGAATGCTCTTATTCAGGATTCCAGACAAACACCTTTCCTCTCCTCCAGAATACTCCATTTCTTCCCCTCTCTGCAAAAGACACTCAGGACCGAATCCAACCACTGGTCCCAACTAGAATAGATGCATTGAATCAAGGGAATTTACATCAAGTTAGTCTAGTCTAGTTAGGACCAATAACTGGATTTAGGCCTCTATATACTGTTCTTACTGACCATGTTCAGTTCTCATAGAGCTTTTTCTTTCATTGTTGCAACCTGAAATATCCTTCACCCCCACCCCCTGCTTTCTTTTCTTTTCTGAAGTTATTTCAGGCCAATTGATACTTCCTTCTCATGCATAGGTGGTGCTATTTTGGTTACATAAGGACCAGTCCTTGAAGATTCAGCTTGCAGTATATATAATTATATTGAAACTGACATGGTAGAATTGAAAGGTTACTTTTTAACATACATAAACATACTGTGTATTTTTCCAAAAATCCCTACATGAGATGAATTACTACATTTGGCAGAGGCTGCTTGGAACAATTGTCCCACGTGCTAATTCTTACATGTAGAGAGCCTTGAAGTGGGTACATTTACCAGTACAGACATCCCTCCACATCTGTGGGTTACGCATTTGTGGATTTGATTATTCACAGATTACTGTATTTGCCATCACTGATGCTGCCTTATATGTGACAAAACAAATATTTTCTCTCTAAACATTTCTAGGTCCTCAAGCACATTTCTATAGCCAACTTCTTCCGGAAAGCTGGAGGATCTAGAGAAGTGTTGTCTCAGATTAAGAAACAAAACCAAAACTAAAACAGCATCGTATATTGGTGTTTCTTCTGCACCGCAAACCCCACAAAAGTCAAGGGCGAACTATATAACCCATTTTCTTCACTTTCTGAATTGTTACCACCAGAATAACACAGAGATGAGGAACATGCATGTGGCCCTCAAAATGGATTTAAAAAACCCAACCAGACTTTGTGATTAGCTGTGTATGTGGTGGCTAAGGTTGATTCAAATTGTAGTCTGACCACATCTGCACGGCCATGAGTCTACAAGGCCACTTGTACAATGTGTAGATTGGCTACTATCACACTTTACAATCCTATGCACATTTACATGCAGTGTGTTCTTTTTTTTAAAAAAAGAGGGCAACCTTCTTATTTTAAGAGCCACTGGAGGAAAGATCTCTGTTTGAAGACATGTTCTATTTAAAAATAAAGAATCATGACAACAGATAGCAGGAACCTTGAACTTGCCCATCCATAGCTAATACCTGGACAACGGTATAATAAGGCACACAACTCACTTTTCCCCAATATGGTGAGGTGAAATGCATTTCTATTTAAATTATAGTAGTTTTAAAAAATGTGCATCTGAACATTTGTACATACACTTTTGTGTCCTCTTCTGGAGGATGAATGCATGACTTGTCATCTTAATTTTGCTGTGTGCCTTCAAATTATTTCTGACATATGGCAACCCTGAGATGAGCCTATTATGGGGGTTCCTTGGCAAGAATTAGTCAAAGGGGGTTGCCTTTGTCTTTGAGGCTGAGAAAGTGAGACTTGCCCAAGGTAGTTCAGTTTATTTCCATGGCTAAGCGGGGATTTGAACTCTGCTTGCCAAAGTCACAGACCAGCATGAAAACCACTACACCACTCTAGGTAAATCCCACTCAAGACACAAATAATAAATAAAATGAATAAAAGATTGGGCTGCATCATGAATGAATTCTTTAGGGCTTGCGTATGAATCCTCATTTTGTCAGGGCAAATGTGGCTTCTAGCATCTTGCTCACCCCATCGCAATGTTCCTGAGCTAATGAAAGTATCAACCACAAGAGGCTCATCTTTATTATTTCCTTTCCCTTCCAAAACTTTAAAGGGCCAGTGATAGTTAAGAGCCAGGATTATGCTGGCAAGAGAGAAAGAGAGACAGAGAGCACACAACATGATGAAGAAATGCACACTACATAATGAAAAACATTAGCAAGACTAAAATGGCAGTCACAGAACATTAGCAGGACTAAAATGATACTCATAAAAGGTTATATGGGCTGTGGGCATGAGAGGGAATAACACAAGCTAGTTTCAAGAAAGTGTGGAATCCAGCAAGCTAATTCTCTGTCAACTATTCTTTTGAAGTTACAAGCAGGCATGCAAAAGTTGCCCTAAAGAAATGAAAGCCACAAACATCAACAGTTATATCTATATACCATATCTAAGGTTGACCAATATAACTAACTGTCATCTTGCAGGGCACAGAGTTGCAGGACCAGTCTTACCTTTTCAGGCAGCAAATGTCTCATCATGAAAGGCTAACAAATTCTTGATCTTTATTTATTATAATCTACTTCCTCCTTGCTGGCAGAGGGAGAAGCAATACTGAGATTTCTGCCTCAAGTGCTAAAATGCATGGTTCTTTTTAGGACAAGCCATTTTGAGGGGTGTTTGTTTGCTGTTCTGTCTCAGATAGTGATGGGTCATGGGCTAACCCTGAAAAATCAGCAATCTGAAGCCATTACAGATTGGTTTTTGTCAGGTACAATGATTTGTTATCGATAAAAGAAGAAGAGGTGATTTTTAAAAAAATGTAACTATGGAAATAGGATCCCGCCATTTCAGTGCATTTTAGCTCATTCACAAGACCAGAAGAGAACCTTCTAGATATACCTGTCCAAGGATTGAGATCTGCAAGAGAGGCCCTCCTATGTGTCCCACCAGAAGGGCCCAACATGGAGTGGGAGGACATGGGAGCAGCCTTCACAGCTATGGCACCTCAATAGCAGCACTCCGCTTAGAAGTCCAACTGTCACCTATGCTGATTTTTTTCCTATTGTGAAGTCAAGCTGTAGATTTTTATTAAAGCCTTTGGAGCTTAATTTACTTTTAAATATCCATGTACATGGTTTTTAATTGTTATAGCCTTTTAAGCTGTTTTAACTTGTTGTCATGTGTAATGTGTTTTTAGTCTGTGTACATCATTTTAATGTTTTAATCTGGAATTGTTTTGAATTGTATACTGCTGAATCTGCATGGCATGCTGAAATCCCATGATAAAGGGCAGTATGCTCTTTTTTATTGAAATAAAAGGTATCACTATTCTGTCAGATACCTTTTCTGGACTTGTCCATAATGTTCTTTGACACTTAGGAATGCTGAGAACTAGGAGTTAGTCTACACATTTGCAACAGAAAAAAATATTCTCCCAAATCTGCACAGAATTCTTATCCAGGAACTTTAATTGCAAGATAAAAACACTTCACATTTTTAAGTGACATGTCTAATTTGACATAGCTCTGTCCTATAAGATCAAATTTCTCATCATCTGCAAAACAGCGAGTCGGCTAAAATTAATTCACTTTTATGGTTGTTGGTTTTTCTGTGTGCAAGCACATGCCCATACAGAAATGGTTATGAGATTTATTTTTGCTCCATCTTCCATACTAGAAGAAAACATATTAAAACAGTCATATTTTTATCTCTCTTCCATTGCCTGTATAAACTAGATTTGCATAACAAATGTTAGAATTGCTCATGTTTTTCCCTGTTCTTAACGGTTCTGTAAACCTCGCTGCTGAATAATCCCAAGCTGTAAAAAATGACACATCCTGAACTGATTTGCTCATTAGACAATATAGTCAGATGTGACAAATTACAACAATTCTTATTAAATAGCTTACTGCAGCACTGGCATGACAAAGTCTTCGTACTTTGTGCATTTCATTTTCTAAATAAGACAAGCATTCCATGTAGCTGTTATCTTCTAATGGTACAAGTGATTCTCAGGACTGATGTGTACAATCACCTTCCAATGTGGAAATTCATGGTGGCAGGAAAAACAATGCAGCTTTTCCTCATAATGACGAGTCAAACAGCCTGTTCCTCACAGGGTGAAGGGAGAGAGCCAGAAATGGTTGGGCATTTCATATTCCAATTAGAATAGTACAGTGCACCCGCATCATACGCGGTAGTAAGTATATATACACACACACACACATCTGTTTTTCAGTTCCTTCTGTGTGATCATTGTGCATATCAACATGAACATTTAATTCATGTATCTCATCCCTTTATTTAAAATATTTATTTTAAAACAAACAAACAGCTTCATTTATATCCTGCTTCATACTGAACTAACAGTGTCTAAGGGGTTTACAACTGTAAGCCTGAGTCAAGCTTGAGCCCTTTTGATGGTATTGAACTCGCAACCTTATGGTTCTGAGTGAGTGAGTGCAGTACAGGCATTTAACCACTGCATGACCAGGGCTCCTACAAAGTAGGATTCAAAGTGGGTTAAAAGCACTTCTATTAAAACATAACAGAAACAGCCCTTCAAGATAAATTATGATTATACGTCAAATCAGAGGAGCAGCAAAAGAGGGGAAAAAGGGGGGATCTTTTTCAGAAAAAAACCCTACAGTGAGCCCTTGGTATCTTCTGGAGTTAAGTTCTAGGACCCCCCATCCCAATGGATACCAAACTCTGAGGATGCTGAAGTTTTCTGGCAAGTGTGCAGGTAAGCTAAAAATAAAGAACAGAACAATTTACAACAATAAAAACAGCACATAAAAACTGAAGATAAAACCAGTGGCAAGGTATAAAGGTGTAACACATAAAACTAAAGTAAAACAAGCAGCAAAATAAAATAGTACAGCAATCTAATAGTACTAAAACAGTTCTCAAAATGCCATAAGTGAATTAAAACATCTTTAACGTATACCTAAACAAAGATAGTACACTCTTTCAGAAGATTCTTCAAACCTTTATTATTTACAACATATTGGTATGAAAGCCTTACACCTTTTATTATGTCTCTGTGCTCTTCTCCCTTCTTCTTCTGTCTCCCAAAATAAAATTGAAAATGGTTGGGAAGACTGAACTTGATCAGTGGCAAAGGCAGTTAACATAGTTCTCACAATGTCCAATTAAGATAGCTTGTACAAGCTAGCCATCAAATCCTAATTTATGTTTTTGCTTCTCTTGCTGGCTAACCACACATTTCTGCTCTTCTAATAGAAAATGACTGACAGATGCATCATTCACCAGCAGCTCTGGCTTTCTCTTATTTACTCTGGATGCGATTTCCATTAGGCCGCTTAATTCAATCTGCCTTGTTTAAAAGCCATTCTCTACTAATAACATAGAACTATAATCATGTTGTCCCTGCTTCCAGAATGGCCATGTTGCTGTGTGGAGATTAAATCCTGCCACTCCTTTTTTTTCTCCTTGTATTTTCTAATAGATTAAAAACAAATAGTGCCAGTTCTATACGTTTTTCCCCTCCACCACATGCCGTTGCAGCCCAGGTTAAGTTCTATAGCCAACACACAACAATAATTTAAAAATGTTAGAACCCTGCTGCATCAGACCACAGACTGAGCAAGTCCAGCATCCCATTTCCAAGCAAGTTTTATTTGTGAACTCCACAGACTGACCATGAAGGAAACAGATCTCTTCAGTTCTTTGTACCCATTGTCTGTTTTTAAAGTAAGACTGCCTCCGAACATGGAGGTTGTATTTATCTATAGCATACAGGTCTAAGCCAAAGAAAATAATTTAAGCTAGTGACCATTCACATCTTGTGGAAGCGAATTCCACAGTAGTCTTCTGTCAGGGATATAGTCCTCAAGAACTTCCCCCACTACACACAAAAGCTGACAAGACTAAGTGTACAACCCCTTTTTCTCAGCACAGCTGAGTTGAGATGGAACCACAGCACAGATGCACCAAATGTGGCATCTTTCATGGAGTAACTAAGTACTCAAAGGCTACTAGAGAGGAAATGTTAAGGTTTATTGGTTGAATTATTTCAGTTGTGATGGGGAAAATACTTATGTTAATATACAGAGAATTATAACTTGGAACCAGGGATGAGAATCATGTGGCCTTCTATATATTGAGGGACGTCAAATCCCAGCAGCCCTAGCCAACATAGCCAAGGGTGAAATACTGAAAGCTCAAGCAAACATCTGGAGGGATACATGGTTCTCATACCTACTTTAGAGAAACTAAAGTGGTTTATGGTTTTTTGTGGGTTTTTCGGGCTATGTAGCCATGTTCTAGAAGAGTTTCTTTCACATAGCCCAAAAAAACTCACAAAAAAACATGGATGCCGGCCATGAAAGCCTTCGACTTCACATAAAGTGGTTTAGCCCTTAGAAAACATATTAAGAGGTAGCTGTGTTGGCCATGTAGTAAAATACAACAAAATAAAAAATCCACAAAGGAACTCTACTTTTACTGGGCCAGCTCCAAAGCAAAAAAAATGCATCATGCAAGCTTTTGAAGCTTCTTCGTCAAGCAAATATGTTAAAAATCATACTGGGGAGGGGGTTGACAATTTTAGATCTACAGGCCTTTATTTTCTCCCAGGTGTTACTCTGCTGTCAGATCTATTAAAAACACTCAGTTAGAACACTTTAAAACCATAGATATCATGGAGCAGACAAAAGCATAGCATACCACTTTAAAATACCCTTCTCCCACAGCTAGGTTTGGGGTTGGCCCAAAAACTGTATTGCTGCCTTAGAAAGTATTTCCCAAAATATAAATTGTAAACTATTCCTCTATGAGCATACTCAACTTTTAATATCTTTGGGGGAGGTCTTTCTCTCCATCTTGCCACAATTCTAAGTGCATTTGGGGGAAACCCAGGAGAGCACCTTCTTGGTAGCTGCTCTGAAATTGTGGAATCCCCACCCACCCCATGCAAGGCTCAGGTGATCTCCTGTTTCTGCCTTCAGGCAAAGGACTTTTTATTTAAGCAGGACTTTTGTTCATAACTGTGGGAGAAGAATGTTTTAAAGATGTGTATTATTCAGTATAGTGTAGTGGTTTGGGCACTGGAGACCAGGGTTTAACTCCCCATTCTGCCATGGAAACCCACTGGGTGACCTTGGGCAAGTCACACTAGCTCACCCTCAGAGAAAGGCAAGGGCAAACTCCCTCTGACTAATTCTTGCCAAGAAAGCCCTGTGATATATTCGCCTTAGCATCACCACAAGTCAGAAACAACTTGAAGGCACACATGAAGGAGAAGTTATACTTTTAAATGTATTACTGTGTCCTGGCTTGTTAAAAATGTTTTAATTTCGTGTTTTTACTAGAATTGCTTGTTTAATGGTTTTGCAAATGTTTATATCAAATAGGTTTTAGATGTTTTGATTTATAGGATCTCATATTGACTGAAAAGCAGGGTATAGATTAAATAACTAATACCACGTGGGTGCTGGTTGGGTCAGCTGGAATCCATCTGATATTTTATCACAACACACAAACTTTAACTCCAGGTTATAAAATGCAGGAGTCACTGTAAATTTTAAGCCAGTTTCCAAATGATGGAGATGCTGCTGCGAGTGGGGCAAGTATAAGTGGGATTGTGTTCATGCTGTATTGGAAATGATAGGGGTATTTGCAGTACCTTAGTAAAACCAGCCAGGAGTTTGAAACAATCCTCTGGAACAGAATCAGCAGTACAACAAAGGGGCGTCATATGTGCAAAAAACAGCAAAATGTTCTCCAGGCAAATTATTCTCCCTTATAGGAAACCATGGATACTGCAGTTGTATGATGAAGCAGAAGATTCTTGGACTACCAAGGCTTCATCTACACTGCAGAAATAATACAGTTTGACACCGCTTTAACTGTCATGGCTTAATACCAAGGAATTCTGAGATCTGTAGTTTGTTATGGCACCAGAGCTCTCTGACAGAGAAGGAAAAAATATCTCACAAAACGATAAATTCCAGAATTACACAGCACTGAACCATGGCAATTAAACGGATGCCAAATTGCATTATTTCTGCAGTGCCAATGAGGCCCAAGTCTCTTTTGGATAAGCTAAGCCAATTAAACCAAAGATACATTTTTAAGTTTATCAATGATCAAAGGCTTAACTCTACTAGAAGTACTAGTTCAAAGAGAATGCCAAGATGAGAAATATGCAACCATGATCTGCATACTGAATCCTGATGGGGAAGTGTGTAGTCATCAATCTCATCTCCAATGTTATCTGCAGATTCATTGGCCTGCCATGTACTCTAATGTCAAAAATGGCTAAAAACAGGCATAGTTCTAGCCCTCCTCCATATATAATGGTGATATTTGAGGAGCTCCAACTGTTTAAAATAAAATTGTAAGTTTATCTAGTGATACCTCAGAAGCAGACGTAGAGTGTTTATATACAGAAGCCCAGACTTTGTATTCCCTAGAGCTGTGCCAACAAATGCAAGACCTTGCGTGCATGTTTTTGTGTTTTGAAATAGCTTACCATTTCATCCGTAGATTTACGGCGCTTTATAAATAAAGCTAATAATCCAAAATATACTTTGCACAAGTCACAGCTTGCCTGCAGATCAGTGTCAAACCATGGTTTGTGGTCTTGGTTTGTTGGCAAGTTATTTGCAAACCATATCTTGCCTGTTTTCTACTTAATATGGAAAGTATGGTTTGCTCCAAGCCAGGAATGGCAGCTTCACATCAGTCCATGAAAGAAGGAGGGGCAGCACAAGTCCAAAATGCACTGTTATTGGTTCTTGTAATGATTCTTCTTCAGGAAGAACTGGATCAATTTCACTAAAAAAACTACCACATCAATGTTACATACAATTTGGGGATTATGTTAACAAATAGCATGCAGAAACATTTGTATTCCAACTGCAATTTTTTACTGTTAAATTTGAACATTTCATTTTGCTTATAGAATTGTTTAAAGGTTAGTGCACTATGGCATAGAGCTGTATTTTCTTCTGTTACAACTCGGTTATTCCTCTTATCTCTGATAGTGTCCACTCACTCTTGAAAGCTGGCACTTCCTAAATAGCTCTTCTCGACACAGCTTGTTTATCACAGACTCCATGATATACTGTATGTCCAATCTTAACTGCTGAGCTAGGAATCCAGACATTGCATCAAAAAATTCCTCAATGCCCATAGTTCAAAGCCTGTAGAGACTCTCATGTCTGTAACACATAACTTTTCTTGCTTGTTATGCCGAACACACAATATGGTATAACTGTGCAAGGCTCTGGTCCCCCATAGCACCATCTGTTTCTTGCTGAGGCCATGTGGAAGAGGAAATTTCCTGCAGCTAAGATAAACTGCTAGATTGTTGCTTCATTCCACAATGCTCTCAACATTTCATTTTCACAATGAATGCTTGACAAAAGTTTCTTTACTTTTAGATTACTGTTTAGTCCTGAGAGGTTAGTACTCCTAGAATACATGCGCTCTGTTGACCTTTCATTTACAACTTTAGACCTTCCTATGTGTGGAGACTTTAGCTTGGCCACAGAGGGTCACAAATGCTCAGAGAATATGAATAAGATTGTCATTCAACAGCAGGAACAGAGAGGCAGTTAGGCTGTAACAATTCAGTGAAGTGACTTCTCATTCTCAAAGCTGATGGGTAATCATTTTAAAAGTACACAGCTTTGAAATGTCATTTTTTGATCATTATTCCCAGAACACCCAGGGTCTAGAATGAAGGACTTATTTCTTCAGCAGATTTGGGGAGGAAGCTATGTACCAAAAAGTGGTCAAGTCACCATACACACATTTTATCTCATCCTTACATCCCTTTTTCTCTTTGATGCCCCTTCCTTCCTTCCTTCCTTCCTTCCTTTTTTCTAACATTTCCACTTCTATCTCCCTTTCTGATACCCTCTTGATTCTTTCTAAAGATTTACACCAACATTCCCTCTTCCCCACATCTTCTCTTGTCTCTTCATATCCAGTGCTCCCATTTTCTGCCTCCCTTCTCATATAGCAGGCTGCCATTACTGTCAATGGCTGTATGTGCACACAGCCAGGCTGACATGGCCACGCACACCTCAACATTCATATAACTTTTTCCATTGATCTGAAATGTTCCCTTGCAGAAGGCTTTTGAAATTAGGCCAAGAGTCACATGAAATTAGGCTGTTTTGATAGGTTTTTTTTTCATATAAAGAATTATATAATTGATTGAGATTGTATGATTAATCAGTTATAATAGTTTTTTATCAGATGGCAACCCTAATTATTTTATATTATTATTATTATTATTATTATTATTATTATATAATTGCCAGGGACCACATGCCTCTAACAAGATTAGAAGGGTACAAGAAATATAAAGTAGTCAAAAAGAAGCATACACTTTGCCCTTTGGGGGGAAAACGTTCATGGGTAGATGTGTAGGCTGTACAGCAAAATACATCAAAATCCATACTCCACAAGCAGTGATGCATTTATTGCACCAATTCCAAAATACATTATGCAAGCTTTTGAAACTTCATTGGCTTCTTCACCAAGCAAGGATGTTAAAAATCAGAGAGGAGAAAAGTGGTGACAATGTTAGAGTCACAGGACTACATTCTGACAGATGTCGTCAGTTAAGATGGTATGAGGGATGCCAGAACAGGCAGAGGCCACTCTTCTTATTGGTCATGTGAGGACTAGGGATAAAGAGCAACAAAAGTTATAACATTTAAACTTCATTAACAGAAAAGTAACTTCTCTTGAGATCCAAATGTCCCTGTCCTGTGCAAAGCTAACTGCTCCTTTCTTAGTCAGAGAACATTGCATTTCTCAAGGAGTCTCTGTACTATTACATCTGGAAAAAAACTTTAAAGTGCTATATAAGAAAGCTTGCCAAATTATAGCCCCAAACTGTAGTCAAATGAAAAAGTCCTTGCCTTTGTTGGAGGCACAAAACCTCAAAGAGATAAGTCCCAGTTTGCTAGTGTATCCATATGGCACAATAATAGTGTAACGTTTGGAGAGCCAGCAATGAATTTGCCCTGTCAACCTTAACAACCTTTTCCCCTTACAGCCTGCTTTAAGAATTCTTTGGAGTCCTTTGAAAGTTCTTTGTTACCCTGCAGTTAAGTCTACCCACACAAAAAACTATTTTCTAGACCATCCCCTCCTCCCAGTGCTAAAAGTCACATAGTCAATCTGCAGTCTACTCCACTGTTATTAAGTAAAATATATGCCCACACCTCCTGCATTAGGCTTTTATGTTTGCCATTTTCTGTCTGTTAGAAAGGTCCCTTTTTTAAGTGAACCAAAAAAAAAATTACACACAAACAACGGAAACTGACTCATTGGTTCTGTGCAAAAGAACAATGAGACTGATTGCAGATCAAGTAATATCAACGTCTACAAAGGAAATAAACTATGGGCTTCTTCACACCTTGCACTGTGTGGATCTATGCCACTTGATATCAACCAATTGGTGAAAATAGGACAAAACATTCTTGTAACTGCACACAATGTTCTCCTAGTCCACGCTAATGACATAGGCAACATTAAAAACAGTTCCTGAAAACTAAAGTGTATCCCCTCTTCTCTCAATCTGATACCATTGTAACTGCCCTGGCTCTGTCCCCTGGAATCTTGGTATTTACAGTTTGGTAAGGAATTAAGGTAAGAGAGTTCAAGTGCCGTATTTCACGGGAGTATAGAGAATTCTAAGTAACTCCCCAAACTATAAATGCCAGGATTCCACAGGGTAGAACCAAACTACTATAACTATGTTGTACTGATACTCTCCTAGTGTCATGTTCCAGGCTTCCCAACTGCATGATGTCCTCTTTTGTTCATCCCACTCCACATGAGGAGTGCAACTGGACATCACCAGCATTTGGTCCTCCTCAAGTGTTCACTTAAACTGAGAAACATAATATATGAATAGGGCTAGTGTAGTGGTACTCAAACTTTTTACTCTTGGAACTCCCCTTTACATGTACATGCAGACATTCCCCTCCCGATTCGACGTAGCACAGAAATAAAAATATTTTATTTAGTGTACATCTTTTCATTCACATATTCATGTTTATTCATATCTTAACATTTTATAAGGAAACAATATTCTTGAAATTAGAACAGTTTTATTTAAGTAAATTCAACATTTAACTCAATGTATGTATACATTTTATATACAAAAATATATAAGGAAGAGGAGGAAGAGAGATTAGGGTCTTCTAGTTTCATGGCTCCCTTGAGCAACTCTCATGCCCACCTGGACGTCCCATACCACCATTTGAGAACTAGTGTTCCAGGGGATCAGTATCTACTCATACTTTGGAAGAAGATCACTAGAGGACTGTGGTACACTCAGCCCTCTCTATCAGTGGGCTAGCCATCCACAGACTGGAGTATCTGTGGATGGTCCCACTCCATTACTGTCAATGGCAGCATGTGCACGCAGCCAGGCTGACATGGCCATACACACCTCAACATTCATTGATAATAGTAGACTTGAGGTCCTGCAATTTTTGGTATCCATGAAGAATGCAGAACCAAACCCCTACCAAATGGAAGGCCAACTGTATTTGGTAACATTTGTCTTGTAGCAGTTGTTTATTTACAAATGTACAAGTTGAACATAGGTGGAGGCAAACAACCAAAGTTCATTACATATGAGAGAGAGTTTTTGGGGATGAAATGGGTTGTGGAATACTATTCTAGACAAATGAGTAAGCATTGTATAATAGCTCTACAGTGTGTACATTTTTGTTCTTACCTGTTCAAAATCTTCCTCTTTTGAAGGAAGAGGTGATATGATAGCCCTGTTTAAATATTTGAAAGGATGTCATATTGAGGAGGGAGCAAGCTTGTTTTCTGCTGCTCCAGAGAACAGAACCCGGAACAATGGATGCAAGCTGAAGGAAAAGAGATTCCGCCTCAACATTAGGAGGAACTTCTTGACAGTAAGGGCTGTTTGAAAGTGGAACACACTCCCTCTGAGTGTAGTGGAGTCTCCTTCCCTGGAGGTCTTCAAACAGAGGCTGGATGGCCATCTGTTGGGGATGCTTTGATTTGGATTTCCTGCATGGCAGGGGGTTGGACTGGATGGCCCTTGTGGTCTCTTCCAACTCCATGATTCTATGATTCTATGAAATTGCTCTGGATAAGTATGGGTTACTGAGACCAATCTGCCTAGGTTGAAAGATCCCTTACATCTGTGTATATTCAGAACATGCATGAATTCACACATGTATCTTGAAAGAATATCTGGTAACACAGATGTATTTCCTGTGGAAATACATGTAATAGTCCCATGTGTATGTGTGTGTGTGTGCATTTGTGTTAAATAAATGTGCCCATGGGGAAAGAACAATCTCAGATCTCTCTGAATAATATGGAGCCCATTCCTTTGTTTTTCTTGTCTTAATGAGTTCAAAAAAGAGCCACATTTTAATAGATTCCTTCCAGAGATAATAAAATTCAAGTCATTTCCATTCAAATGCTTTTCTTTCATACATATTATTGTGGCTATATTTTAAAAAGCTTAATTTTAATCTTTGATGTGGCACCAACATTTTATCTCTGCCTGAGGGTAAGTTCCCTTTGAAACTATAATAAACTGTATACTTATGGAATTGCAAAGCAAAGAATTATTTCCAAGACTACCCCCCCCCCCAGCAGTTGCTTTATCTAGAGTATGAGCTGTGAAACTACATATTCTGATGAGCCTGAAAAGCTCTTTATCTCAATGGTACAGTCAAGTCCATATCAACAAATGCTTCTTCAAAAAGTGTTCTTGCATTGGACCAAAACCTATTTGGGAAGAGAATGTAAACATTTAAATTAACTCTAGGCTCCACAAGCCTGCTGAACAAATCTTAGAACTGGAAGGAAGATACACAAATAATTGAACTTAACCAAAACTATGAAACTTAATAGAATATTTTTTTTATCACCATTAACTTCATGTTTCAAATGTAGTTACCTCTGATGAACTCCCAGAGGGTTTCACTGAAGAAAACTTCATAAATTTTAATAGTATATTGATTGACTTGATAATTTGTGGCAATTGGTTGAGGTTTGTCAAATACCCTCCTTAATGTATGTTTTTGTTATAGAAAAGAACCACCAAGCATCTACCGTTCACCCTGATCCTATTAGTAACCCAGCCATTTGTGCTGGGACACACCTGAAATCTCACCACCATTAGAGCAATGATAAAAGTAGGCACAAGCTACTCTCAGACTATCATTCCATGGTTAGTGAATGAATGGGAGTAAGACTGGGAATTGCAATAGCAAGCATCCCTTATGATATCCATAACAAGATTCCACACATG
This sequence comes from Sceloporus undulatus, assembly GCF_019175285.1. Classification (NCBI taxonomy): domain Eukaryota; kingdom Metazoa; phylum Chordata; class Lepidosauria; order Squamata; family Phrynosomatidae; genus Sceloporus; species Sceloporus undulatus. The sequence goes on from NW_024802943.1 coordinate 1,017,548, forward strand.
CAGGTGTAGGCAAATAGATATCTCTCAGTATAACCAGAAACCCTAATAGTTAAACATTCCTGTGTACATGGATAGAATCAAGTGTAAATGCAAGGACTCAAAATACTCCTTCATTTGAAATCCGCATCCAGAGGATAAGGGTAGGTATAATGTCCATGGTTTTGCTCACCCAACACCCATGGACCTGATCTTCCCCATCTGACATACGGCCTTAACCCTTTCTATGGCCTCACAACCCCTCTGACTTCCCAAAGCCTGCAAGCCCCTCTCTGGATGCGTGGTTTGCCTCTAAACACTTACTTCCCTTGCTGAAAATTGGCTGAAACCCCAGAAGTTAAAATAGGAAGTAGATTTCTGATCACTTCCAGGTGCTATTTCTGACATTTTTTTTCACTCACAATGGGGCAGTATGGGCCATCATGATTGTGTAAGAGAAAAACATTATTCCTCCCTACTCACCCACAGCTGCTCATCCATAGTTTAGTTGCTGACACAAGTACTGTACTGAGACAGCTGAACCAAAATGACCCTATTTTAGTAGCCAGATACCCATGGGGATATTTAAGCCAGATTTCTCGCCCCTTGGAGAATGAATTTCAAAAAGGGGGTTATCGTACCATGGTTACATTTGAGCCCCATCCAAGTGTCATTCTGCCCTCTCCCAAAAAAACGCACTGTGAATGAAGGTATGTGATGACATGATACTAATCAGTGCAGCATTATAAAGGAAACAAAATGGTGACTACAAGCCACCTAAAGAAGCAGGACATATCTAGGAATTGTAACATTGTCATTGATATTAACAGTAAAAAGTAGGTTACAGAGGCAATCAAGCCTGGATTTTTCTCTCTCTCATACACATCTTTTTTATTTCTAGCAATTTTGAACTTTTGCCCTTGTCTGAGTTGTCACTGAGCATGCTATCAAATCTAAAACACAACCCAAATTAAAGCTTCATATAAATTCCTGCAGATAAAAGTGTTTTAGAATGCTATCTGTAGAGAAAAACTGTTGGAAAAAATATGCCAGAATGAAATATTGATGCATGATTTGCAGGAAACATTCAAACACTGAAGTTAAGCATTCCTATTCATAGAATATTCTTGTGGCTCACACCTCAATTTTAATTTTCTGCTTTCCCTGTGTACTTTCCCCCACCACCAGGAACCATACCCAAATAGAGAAACAGACAATGTGAAAGAGACCCAGAAGATGATCATTTAACAAATAGTATGTAAGTACTTAGAAAGGAATGCCCTGATCATGGTTTCTCAAAAAGGCCAAACTAATCTCATCTCTCTCTCTCTCTCTCTCTTTGACAGAGTTACAAGTTTGGTAAATGAGGAGAATGCTGTGGATGGGGGATATCTTGATTTCAATACAGCCTTTGATGAGATCCCCCACAATATCCTTGCAAAAAAAAAGCTAGTGAAATGTGGGCTAGACAATGCAACTGTTATGTAGATTTTTAACTGGCTGACCAGCTGAACCCAAGGGTTCTTACCAATGGCTCCATCATAGGACTGAAAATGATTAGCTGTGTGCCACAGGTTTCTGTCTTGGGCTCAGTACTAGTTAACATCTTATCAGTGACCTGGATGATATAATAGAGAGCATGCTTATCAAATCTACAGATTACACTAAATTAGAGTAGCCAATATCACAGTGACAGTCAGAATTCAAAATGACCTTAACAGATTAGATAGCTGGGACAAACTAATAAAATGAATTTCCACAGGAGAAATGAAGGATACACCACTTTGGGAAAAACGAAATGCACAGATATAGGATGGGGGGCAATCTGGCTTGAACACAGAGCATGCAAAAGGATCTAAAAGTTTAAATGGATGACAAGCTGACATGAGTCAGCTGTTGTGATGTGACAGCTAGATAAGTCAACGTGATTATAGGCTGCATCAACAGGTATAATGACTAGGTCACAGAAAAAATAGTACGGTCTATTTCTGCTTTGGTCAGGCTCACTTGGAATACTGTGTTCACTGTCTGGTTCTGGGAAACCACATTCAAAAAGGATATTGACAAGCTGGAGTGTGGTCAGAGGAGGGTGACCAAAAATGGTAAAAGGTTTGGAAATCATGCCCTATTAGAAAACTTAAGGAACTAGGTATGTTTAGCCTGAAGAGAGAAGGTTAAGAGGAGACATGATAGCCTGTTAATATTTGAAGGGATGTCATATAGAAGGCAGAGTGAAGCTTGCTTTCTGATGCTCTAGAAACTGAGACATGAAGCAATGGATGCAAACTACAGGAAAAGAGATTCCCACCTAAACATTAGCTGCTTGGGTCCCAATACTGGGAGAAAAATGAGATAAAAATAATAATAAACATCATCATCATTAGGAAGAATTTCTTGCTGGTAAGACTGTTTGACAGTGGAATACACTGCCCTTGAAGTATGATATTGGCTGTTACAGACAGCCAAAATAAAGCTGCTTCGAGTCACAGTGAGTATGGTGTTTCAATGATGCATGCGTCCTAAGAGTCCAGAAGCCACACCAAAAGCCACGCTCCAGTCCTTAGGCTGGAGCATGGCTTTGGTGCGACTTCTGGACTCTAGGAAGCATGCATCAATTGAAACACCATACCTCCACTGGGACTCGAAGCAGCTTTATTTTGGCTGTCTGTAACAGGCCAGAGTTTCTTTCTTTCGAGGTTTTTAAACAGAGACTGATGCAATCTGTCAGGTTGTGTCTTCCTGCCTGGCAGGAGGTTGGAATGGATGGCCTGTGGTCTCCAACAACCCTTATCATTATATGATTTATACTATCCAAATGCTCAGGTACATCAGTAGGTGCAAATCAGGTATGTGCTGGTGCAACCTCATATCCTACTTACATCTATTATTAGATTGGACCTCTTCTCAGTCAATGTCGTGCTGAATCATTAATCTAGTCTCAACAATACCCTCCTTGCCTAAGCAAATAGCAGTCTAATCACAGGCTACTCAGTTCCTTTAAAGCAGGAGTGGCAACTGTCAGTGAATGGACAACTGTCAGGGCATTGGGGGCCTCTCTGCCCCTCCAGCAAATATTTAAGACTGAAGTAAAACATTTAGACTAACATGCCCAAAATATGTGCAGTTATAAAGGTTCCATCAAAATCACAGAACTTGAATTTAAATTTATTTTAAAATGGAAATGCATATTGAGAAAAACAACATACAACAAGCTTTAAGGAAGGCAAATTAATTTCTTGCTTGTCAACAAGCATGTTCCAGTCAAATCAAGTATTTTCCGGTAGTTACCTAAGCAAGCAACTGTTACTTAGATCGAAAGACAAAGGCAAAAATACAAACTGTTCCACATGAATAAACTCACCTCTATAATTTTCTAACCACACTCATGTTACCTAGACTTTATTTTTAAAGATCACAGACTTGTGGGTTTATATTCCCCTCTCTTTGTAACTAAACAAAAGACTGCATGAAATGCCAGCAGCTCAGTGATCTAATACACAGTCTCAATACATGCAGTCCAAGAACACATGGAGGGTCACATGATACTCACCTCTGTCATAATAGAAAACAAATCACTTCAAAGAATGCTATGTATGAAGTTTAAATTCATTTGAGTGACTGGCAACTCAAATATTTACAACTAACTGCAACTTCAACATATCTCAGACAATTTTTTTTAAAATCCCTTGTATAAGTCAAAAACTGTGACAATATCTGTGCAACAAGAGCACAACTCACCCTTTGACAGATCAGCCCTTGAACTCAGCATCCTTTTTTTTAAATGAGGGCACCAAACCTTTTCCATTCTATGAATGGAGCTTTTTTAAAAATCTACAACAAGTGGGAGGGAAAGACAGAACTTTTTTTTATCAGATAAGCCAGTACCTTTAGCCTACACCGCTCAGTTTTTGTAAATTCATGCTACTTAAAGAGGTGGCCCATGAATCAGTGCAGTCCCTAGAGTGTTTCTAGGAAAGAAAGAAACAAACTGTACCAATGGGCACAAATACTACTGATCCTTGTTGTTAGGAAATAAAATTGCCATTCCCCACATCAGATAGCTTAAGAAGCAGGGTTGTAAATGATCAAGCTTTCTAGGATAGAACATTTCACTTTTAAAAACTTTCCATTGTTTTCATGGGGCAGCCTCATGTGTTATTTGGATAACATTTGTCCCAAATGTAGAAAGGCATTTCCCAAATATCCAGCTCTCCACTCTCAAACTAGCTTAGAGATCATAGCTCATCCAGTCAAAACTGATGGGAGTCACCGATTAATGGAATCCATAGTTATATCAGGCAGAGATCCATCAGCAAAGCCTGGAGGGTTCACTGAAGATGATGTACTGGCAGTAACTCCTTCTCAAAGAAGACTTTTGATCATCATCCGTGATTTAACTGTTTTTGTTTGCTCAGTCCACTATATTTCCTCTGGCAGGAGCTATTTCAGGGTAAAAGCCATGTGGTTTTGGTCCTTGTGTGCTCATTTTTTATTTATGCTGATTTATTCTTTCTTTTTACTGTATGTGCCGGAGTGTTTGTACTTTGTGTGTTTCTGGTACAGTATAGACCTGTCTTGATAGTAACAATTGGGAAAATGAAAAGATGGAACCAATCATGGGTAGAGGAAGACATGACAAGGGGAGAATGAATGGTTGCTGTGGAAGACAGGTATACAGATGCCCATTCTGTTGTGTATGCCCTTAATCACCTGTTGACTTATGCAAACCCCATGAATTTCACAAGGATTGTCTTATGCAAAGAATACTCAAAGATGGTTTTTACCAGTTTTCTTTTCCGCTGAAATATACCTACTGTATCTGGTATTCATTGGTGGTCTCCCATCCAAGTAGTAACAAAGAGCTGATCCTGCTTAGCTTCCTAGATATGATGGGATCTTGTGCCTTTAGGGTATGTAATCATCACATTATGTTACATGTAAATAATTGTACCAATGGGCCAGATCAGTAATGTTCGCACACTGTTTATTGTTTTTTTCTTTACCTTCAATTCATTTATGAATTACTGAGACCCTAAGACTCATGGGGTTTTCTTGGAAATAATTGTTCAGAGGAGGGTTTGCCTTTGCCTTTCCCTGAGCTCAGAGACTGTACTTGCCCAAGGTCACCCAGTGGGTTTTCATAGCAAGCAAGTATTCAAACCCTGGTCCCCAGAATCATAGTCCCAAACTCCAACCAACTAACACACACTATACTTATGCTCAGTATAATGTGTAAAATTGCCTAAATATAAAGGCACCAGATCCTGCCCTATGGCCACCACCACCACCCACCTCAGCATCCCCACCCCCCTCCCAGGGGTCAGAGCTCTGACATCACAACACTTTGCCTTTCCCATAACATCTCAATTTCTCTCTATCACTGACGTTATGGACTTGAGCAGGCTGATGGTGATAATGGTGCTAGTAAGAAAATAGGAGTATCAGAAATTGATAGGTTCCTCTCTACTACTTCCTTTTGCCAAAGCTACTTGAGCTCTCACATAAACTAGATGAAGGTGAAGGGTTTTGTTACATGTTCTTGCATATAATGTTTTATTTCAGTCTGAGAACCAGAACTCATCTTCAATGGCAAGGAGCCTGAAAATAATTCTAAAACGCAACCATCCCATTAGGAATAAAGCAGAAAATATTAAGCATTTCTAACAGGAGAAGAGATTCAAATTTGGGTGCACACTTCAGGAACGTTTTAAAACAAATAAAATAAGATTTAGTGAATCAGCTGCTTAATACACTGTGTCTCTTTCTTTCCTCACTAAAAGAGCTGATATAACACTACATACGTGATCCATACCACATAGATACTCTCTTAGGTCTGGAGATCAAAGGAGCAAGAAGGACCAAGGTGGGGGGAAACCACTTGATCATAATTAGCAAAGCAACAAAAGAATTCCCCAGCTCACTGTCTGCAACATGATCGCCTATGCAGCCTAACACCATGTTCACAGTCTGACTGTGCTTACAGTAGCTGCTGCACAGTCCCCTGGAGAGCAGGAAGAACAACTTTCAAAAAAATGAACAGACAGGGAGACAACTATCAATTAGAGCATTTTCACACATCAGGTTTAACTACGCTGGAATGCTATAAATACTTCATTCAAAATGTTACTTAGTTTGGTTTCGTTTTTTGATGGCTGGCTTTCAGTCCCATATTGATAAAGAAATGCTCAGAGAGTCTCACAAGATTCTTCTTAAATTAAATAAATAAAAGTTTTATTTTTTATACCGCCCTTCTTCAAATCAAGGCGGTGTACAGCAGAATTAACAGTAAAAAATAGTACAAAAAATTACAGTGTACAAAACCAATAGAAAACCTAAACATGTTAAAAACATTCCAACCTCATGCAGCCTAATGCTGGCTGAGGAAAGGGGATGGAGGTGAGTACACATTCTGGGGGAAGATTCAGGGGTAGGCTTGTTTGAATAGGTAGGTTTTCAACCCCTTCTAAATTGGGGTAGGGAGGTGGCTGCACGGAGCTCCATGGGCAGCGAGTTCCAGAGGCTGGGGGCCGAGGTCGTAAAGGCCCTCTGGAAGTGGAAACTAATCTGGCCTCCGGGAATCTTAAAAGTTGCTGCCCTGATGATCTGAGGGTGCGGGGCGGATTATATGGGGAGAGGCGGTCCATCAGATACCCTGGGCCCAAGCCAGGATTTCTTCTCATAAATCCTGTATGATAGTGAGTTCTATCATAAATAAGACCTTCAGACTGACTCTGTTGAAAGGTGTGTCCCACCTTACATGATAAAGGGGAACAGTAGTATTTTCCAGCATCCAAATGGGCAGAGACATGTTAGTTCAGGGTCAGTTATATGAGCACTAGAACTATGAAATCAGATTACTAGTGTTTGCTTAAAAAACGAATACTAGTTGCCAGCATGGGTAGGTGTGTTATGTGTAGAGAATGAGACTGAGGATATACAGAGGGGGACAAATTAATGACTTCCCCCATGGCAGTCCCAATCAAAATGTTCATCCCAACTATTTACCCACCAACAGAAACACACATCTAGTTTGGCCCGGATTAAATTTTCTTCAGGTTTACATACAGAATTACCAGGACAGAGACGTAATGAGTTACAAGTAACATAATTATCTGTAACATACTATAGGTGAGGCTAAGGCAGGTATAATAATTGTATTTAATTTACCAATAATTAAATAATGAAAAACATTTTAAAAGCAGCATAATAAATATGGACAACAGTTATTTGCGTGTGCATGTGTCTTGCATTTTCTAGTTTACTCTAGTTACTTTTAAAAGGAGCATTCGGAATTTTAGGGACATTCACATTAATTTTTTTCAAGTTCTATGCTCTTCTCTTATCATCATACTTTGTTGAGAAAAGGGAAAGAAAGAGTAGCATATAAAGTTTCTGTAACATTCTGCAGCATAAAGGTGATGAAAAGGGTGCAGGAGAGGCTTTAGAACCAGTTACATAACAATTATTAAACAGATAACTTTCCACACTCTATACTTAAAAGGTACAAAAGCTAGTTTTAATTTCTCAGTTAAACCCTTAGCAGAAATGGCTTCTGGCTATTAAAGTGAAAACATAGTCGTACATTAGGAGGCATGTCCGCTCCTCCTAGTTCAGACTGTCAGTTCACATTTAGAAACACAAAAATCAATACTTGGAAAAGAAATGTAGCATTTATCCCTGTATGGATAGCTCTTTCCAATATTCCTTCTGTGATTTGCCTAACTTGCTGGATAGATTGCTGTTGAATTGGGTTAACAAAGTGTTGGGGTGGGCAGTAAACTAAAATGAGAGTCTGTCAAACAAGCAATCAAAAGTTTTATTTTGTTGACTGGTTAAGCTCTTAAAAACCAGGAAATCCCTGTCACTCCTTTGTTCAAATGTCCTCACAGCTTGGACTCACCAGGTTGTGTTATCCATTCTCAACTCAGCAAAACCATTTGTTATGTCTTTGTTAGTAACACTGGTCTACTATACAGGGATGGGAAAAGGACTGCAGTTAGCAAATGTTTTATAAAGGGTTGTAAAGTCGCTAAAATGCTCAGTTGTATTTTTTGTTATTAAGTATTGGTTTCTACTAAGGTGACAGCATAGAGATCCCATTTGCCCCTGGAGAACTTGTCAGGTTTGAACAAGTTTCTCGGACTATGACACTGAGAGTACCTTGAAGCTGTTGTTGTCTTTATTGTGTGCCTTCAAGTCATTTCTGACCTATGGCAACCTTAAGAAGGAATTATCATGTTTTTTTTTTCTTGGCAGAACTTTTCAGAGAGAGTTGGCCTCTTGCCTTCCTCTGAGACTGAGAGTGTGATTTTCCAAGAGCACCCAGTGAGTAGACATTCAACCCTGGTCTCCCAATGTTCTAGACCATAACATTGAACAGATACACTATGCTGGCTCATACCATGATTTCTAAGTGTTGTTAACACAGGACAGAAAGGAGAAAAAATGAAACACACACACACACACACACACACACACACACGTGTGTGGTGTGGGTGTGTGTGTGTGTGTGTAATACAAACTAGGTATCAAAACTGAATCAATGACAAAATGCAAAAAGGACCACTTAGGAAATTACCTCTGAGATTTTGAAAAACAAAACAAAAAGGGGAATGAACAGCTAGTGTTATGTTACTATTTAGCACAATATATATTTATTTGGATTTTTTCCTTTTTCATGATCACCAGTACTTTTTATGTTGAAATTGAAATCTATCCTTCTGTAACTTCAAACCATTAAACCCAGTCCTACTTTCTGGGACAGCAGAGAACAGGCCTACCCCGTCCTCCCTGTCCTTGGGGTATTTAAAGAGTGAAATTGTGTCAATTCTCTGTCTTCTCTTCACCAAGCTGAATGTTCCCAGCTCCTTCAACCTTTTCTCATATGTTTTGTCCTTTACACTTCTTATCATCCTTGTTGCCCTTCTTGTCTATATCCTTCTTAAAATGAGATGCCCAGAACAGAATACAGTACTCTAGATGAGGCCGACCAATGCAATAACATTTTTGTTATCCAACTAATTTGTTTTGCTCCAAATGCCCAGTTGTTAGAAAGTGTGGGGTTCACGGCATTTAATTTAGCAACTGCATTATATTCATTAACCTCCTGTTAGCTTGTCAAGATTAATAACACAGGGAAGACAATTTAATCCCATGTATTTTGTGGTTGTTAATAAGTCAACACTAGTTCTTCATGACATAAGAAAAAGAACTGACATTTCTAAAGTTGTCAGAGAAAAGGACAAAGATACAACACATCCTCAGATGGCTATTAGGATATTACCTAATCCTGCAGTGTAATGTTTTGTCTTCAAAAATTATACCATAAACTAAATTGTTTTAGAAGCCAAAGTTGGTTTCAGTAAGTTCATTAAAGTTAATTAATGCTTAAGTGGCTGCCTATAGTGCTGCCCAGAAGAGAGAGATAATTACATGCCATGGATGTAGCTCACCCTTAATAATCCAGGAGAGCTATGAGTCACTTCTAATTATGAGGAAAGAGTTCAGATTTATGTGGTAAAGTTGGCAGGGGTTTTGATGTGTTTCCCCCCCACAGAGCAGGTTATTGTCATGTAGAGAAAGTGATTATGTTCGATTCTGCAGCCCTCCACCATAACTTCACTAATGAGAGCCAGTGTGGTCCAGTTTTTGGATCTTACTGAGCTGAGGGTCTATTTCTAATGCTAACAAAAGACATGTAAATGACTAATTGAAGCATGTCAGAGAGGTGTCAGGAGGTCTTAGCAACAGAAATTGGCAATACATCATTTGCTTACTATGTAATATAATGTAACAGCAATGTTCTAAGTATTACTTCTTCTATCCCCGATTCCAACTTGGAAAGGGTACATATGGATCATGACATGGAGAGAAGCTGACTGAACATTTTAAGTGTTTTCTTTGTAGTTTGCATTAACTTGTCAACCGACTCCGACTCGTCATCCACCTAAATTTAATCTCCAGCTTTGCAGATATAGACAGAGCCATGTTGCTCTGTTTGCTTCCTTTCAGCCATCTCAGAGGCCCGTGAACTTCAAAAAAGTCAAGAAGATGTTGTCAACATATCAGCCAGCCATGTGGTCATTGGGGATATAGACAGTAGTGGTTACCATGTCATTGTGGCAGTGAATCTCATCTAGACTGATGATGTTTTGAAGCCCTAAATGGGTTGGGACCTCACTATTGAAAGAGAGCTTCTCCCTATGGGGCCATTCACACTGGCGGCATTGCACTGGAAGGAACTGGGCAGATTCGGGGAGCCCCCTCCCAAATCTCTCTGTTAGCAAGTGCCCACTACAATTTGAGGTGCATTTAAACCCGAATGCCAATCGGGTTTAACTTGAAGGCGCCTGCTGTCAATCAAGCGATCGTCATAGGTGACATTTGCAGCACTCATTGGGGCATGTTTCCCCCTCCTTTTTTTTAAAGAGCCATGCAGAAATGCACCAAAATGTGCACATTTTGTCAAATAAACCTCTTTTGTGTATATGTGTGTGTGTTGTGGGCATTTGGGTCAGTGCAGGTTATGATCTGCCCTTGGCCCCATTTTCAACCCCCAAATGCAAGCTAATGCATCCTGTATCCCCCACTCCTTGCCACCCCAGAATGCCTCCTACACATGTAATAATAATAATAAATTCCTCACCTCGGAAATGCCAGAAAAGGATGCGATTGTCATGCATTCTTTTTTTGCTTTTAAAAGCCTACCCCTGAATTCCTTAGAGACAGTAGCAAAAGCATGTATCATTTTGCCAATTTGCCAAAGTTACAAGAGCAACAAATGTAACATTCGAATTGTTACAATTCTAGCCCTTTGCAACATTTCCCCTTTGCTGGAAGCCAGCAAATGAAAGGGAACGTGAACAAGCAGCTAGTCACGTTCTATCAATCTATATATCTGCCTCAAGAAAAAAAACATGTGCATATTTTGTCAAAAATAATTTTAAAAAATATAAAAAGGGGGGAAGGTGCCTGATGGGAGCTCTGTTCATGCCCTGCCTTTGACCTCACCTGAACTGACCCCTTTCCTCCTGCTACAGCAGGGGTAGGCAACCTGCGGCCCGCGGGCCGGATGCGGCCCAGCGAGGCCTTGGGACTGGCCCCAACCCGGTCCTGCCAGTGCCGCGGGGCCCTTGGCCTTTGCGTGCAGGGGCAATTGTCTATAGAAGCCTCAGAAACATGCATTTATATTAACATTTTTTAAAAAATCAGCAAATTTTTTCACGTGTCCCCACTTTTTAAAAAAATGTCCACCATTTGAAAATTCTGTCCTACTTTGTCCCAGTTATTTATTTATTTAATTTATTTAATTATTAGATGATTTATTTTTTGGCTTCGGCCCCCAGTTGTCGGAGGGACAGCAACCCGCCCCCGGCTCAAAAAGGTTGCCTACCCCTGTGCTACAGTCTCTTCAGAGGAGCTTTGCCATTGCCTTCCACTGAGGCTGAGAGAGAATGACCTATCAGTCACCCAAAAAAATCATGCGCATAAATTGTCAAAAATAAAAGAGGCTGCTTCCATTCCAGCCTGATTTCCCTACATCCCTCGACTTAGCCCCGCAGCACAATTTCCCTTGGCTATCCTCCTCCTCCTCCTTCCTTCTGACCCTCCTCTCCCTCTGAGGTGCCCTGAATTGACCCTTCCCCCCGGCTCCTTCATCCTCTTCCTCCTGCTCCGTTAGAGAATGCCCTCCATGGCTCCCTTCTTCCCACAGTTCCTTCCTTCCTCCTCCTCCTCCTCCATCACTTTCTCCATTCCCCCCCGCCAGCCCTTTGCAGCCCAGTCACCCTATTTCCCCTTTTGCCTCCTGTCACCCTTTGCATCCAGATTCCCCTTTTCTCTTCAGCTCTTTCCTCCTCCCCCTCCCCTCGGATGAAGGGAGGGAATGCTCTGACCTTTGCCCGCCCTCTGACCTTAATCCCTCCCTGAATTTGCCCCACTCATGATCGAGGGCAAGTTCAGATTTCGCGGAACCCAGGTCTTTTCAGAAAAGATGGATTTTAGCCTGATTCCCGATAACACGCGGTAAGGGGCATTTCCTTGTGCAAGCCTCGACATGGATTGTGAAAGAATCGGGCCCAGTATGAACTTCATGTGGAAGAATCAATTTCAAAACCAGAGTAAAAGGTAATGTGAATGGGCCCTATATATGCTTGCGCAATGACTGAAATCTGCTTGAAGGAGCTTTCTTTGTGCCCCAACAGTGGGGACAACACACTGTGGCCTTTCTCCATGTGGTACCTTAGATATGAAATGCCCTCCCATTGGAGGTTTGATAGGCACTGACATTGTTTTCATTTCAACACCATGTTATTAAAGCCATTTCAGTCACTGTTTTAATATTTTAAATGATTTAAAATTTACCTCACCCAGAAAGGCCTTCATGGTCCAGCACAGAAGGCACCACCCCACAGCAGTCACTGCTATTGGAAGTGTGTGGTCTCCAGAGGACCCATTTAGGGTCTGGTGTGGTTGCTGGGTGAGTGAGAGGATAGCCCTTCTCACTTGCCCAGTAGCCATGCCAGTCTGTCTGGGTGTACCACCTCACCAGGGACGTGATTTTATCACAGGCAAAAATAAAGTTACTTATCCTGCTGAGATACAGTTTCTTACGGGATGCAATAGGGAATTACTGCATGAAAAATGGGACCTATGCTGCCAGGCAGCTGAATTCTGACTGCATTCAGGATCTCAGCTGGACTCAGACAGCCACGTTTCAAAAACGGGAGCTCCCCATGTTTGCAAATCAGCTGACTAAATGAGGCTGGGAGCCTGGATGCAGCTGGGATGCAGTTGCCTGGGGGCATTGGTGGCATTTTTTGTGTGATAATTCCCAAATGCATCCCATAAGCATAAGCAACTGTATCTTGGCAGGGGTAAAGTCGTTTTATTTTTGCATGCAATAAACTCCCAGGTGACACTCCTCTCTGCAGTGTCACCCAGTGTGGTCCACACTCCCTGCACCTCCACTAGGTGGGCAACACCTGCCCAAATCTTGCTGCTGTGTGCACATTCACTCAGCAGCCAGCTTCAGGTTGGCAGCCATGATCACATGTCCCCTCAAAGCACAGGACTGTTGTGTGAATGTGTACACTGCAGCCCTGTGCATCAGAAGGGGTGGCAGTGGAGGAAATGTGCAATTCAGTGGCCAACATTTTCCGAAAGCCAGCTGCTCTGTTCATATTTATACAGCAGCCCACTTTGGGAGGTGGTTGGTAGCTGTGGTTGCTTGTCCTCCTCCTTCCTCCCTGAAGGTGGTGTTTGGCAGTGTGGAAAACAGATCACACAAGCATGGGAAACCAAAGTGTTATTGAGAGGGAAAGTATGATAAGAAATGTCCTGATGGCACAGTGGTTAAATGCCTGTATGGCAGCCACTCACAAACCACAAGGTTTTAAGCTTGATACCAGCCATGGGCTCCAGGGTTGACTCACCCTGGCATCCTTCTGTAGATCACTAAAATGAGTACCCAGCTTGTTGGCAGCAATTAGCTTACAGTTGTAAATTGCTTAGAGAGTGCTTAAGTGCACTGATAAACGTTATAGAAATGTACTTGCCATTGCCATTGCTATAAATGATGTCAAATCACTATAATTCAATTCTTAAACTAGTGCAATTGTGGCGAAATAGCAGGCTGGTCTGATGAAGTCCTCAGTTGACTGTCTGTCCAGTGTTTTATAATGGTAAAAGCATGGGGAATACTAGTTTGAAGGTAATTTTCTACTCAGGCATGATCTCTGCACATGTTGAGGTATCTGTATTGCTGCTATGCCTATTGTTTTCCTTTAATTGATTTGTATTATTAAAGAAATACTAACCAATGGTAGTCTGTAAACCTGACTGCCAGTTTGTAGCATCTTTCCCAGGAAAGGAATGTAGCAATTACAGTCAGTGAGAACAAAAAATGATGCTAGTCCCTGGCACACCGGAGAAAAAAAATCCTTACTGGTTCTCCACATCAGCTATCTAAAATATTATTTTAATGCTTTAAAATGAAGTTATAGCCAACTTTGTTGCTTTTTTTTTAAAAAAAATAAACAAAACCAAGATAAACACTGACGTGCAGATTTTCACAGGCTTGTAAGACTGATAACATAAGATTTCAATGGAGCTTAGGCAAGTTTCCTTTTGGGACTACAGATCTCACCCCTACCCTGACATTCTGGCCATGTAATCAAAAAGGTAACTTTTCTAAACTCTGGATGTAGATGACATCATCAGGCTCTTGGCAAATTTTCCCAAATTACAAAATATCATAATAAGTAAATCTCATCATTACTTTGCAAAACATGACTTTTCAACCTTTTGGGGCTGTTTGCAAGTTGCTCTCACTAAATGGCTAGAGAGAACAGGTTGAAGAGAAATGCTAAAACTTCCTGGCTAAAAACCACACAAACCAAAATCAACACACACACATACACATACACATGAATGCACTTACTTACTCAAGCATGAAGAGGAGAGATACATAGAGCAAAATGCCAAGGTAATGGTCACTGAACTCCATTATCACTCCAGGCCTAAAGCCATATGTCACTGTAGTGGCTACTTTCTTCACATTAACTAGAAACTAAGGCAAAGAAGCATTTGCATTGTAATGGCAAAATCCACTTACAATGGATTGTAAGGACAATACAAACTCTTCCATCAATAGGGATGAAAAGTGGTATTAATAAAACCAAAGTCTCCCTTGCTCATATCCCATTGGGCTGAATAATACTGTAGAAACTGTAATAATGCTGTAGAATAATCCTGGAACTCACTTCAGTCTTCTATACTTGGTGTGTAAACATGCTGAAAATTAGATGAAAGGATATTTGAAATCTCCAAAATGATTAGGACCTCTAAACTTATTCTGCCTAACTCTTCCCATGTGGCAAGATTGGAACATATGGCAACTGTGCACAGTACACATCTCCAGTAGCCCCTGTTGTATGAGAGCTATAATGTCATTTTTTACTTATGCTATACCATGATTAAACCCTGGATTCCTGCATCATATATAGAAAGGAAAGATTCATAGAATCATAGAATTGGAAGAGACCTCAAAAAACTTTTAAACTCGCTGCCATGCAGGAATATACAATCAAAGTATACACACACACAGAGCACTGTCCAGCCTCTGTTTAAAAACCTCCAAAGAAAGAGACTGCACCACACTCTGAGGGAGTGTGTTCCATTGTCAAACAGCTCTTGCTGTCACAAAGTTCTTCCTAATGTTGAGGTGGAATCTCTTTTCCTATAGTTTGAATCCATTGCTCCAGGTCCTATTCTCTGGAACGCCAAAAAAGAAACTTGCTCTTCGGTATGACATCCCTTCAAATATTTGAACCGGGGTATCATATCACCTCTTAACCTTCTCTTCTCCAAGCTAAACAATCCCAGCTCCCCAAGTGACTCCTCAGGAGAGCCAAAATACTTCACTGTGCTGTATGGAAACAACTCCTGTAGAAGGTGGGAAGTAGGCTCAAATGGAGCGCACCCCCATGCGCATGTGCCATTGCAATTAGCAGAGGTCGCCCCACTGCACATATTCAAGAATGTGGATCTCAGATCTACATATTAGGAGGGGTGACTGTAATCTGGATTTTGAGCAAAATTTACAATCAGCTAAGGAGTTTGATCATTTTAAACAGTGGTTTATATTAACTGTTTCTGAAGATAGCATTATTCAGATGAATGAAAGCACTCACAGGCCACTTTAAGTTTTAGACCTTTTGCAGTACAGTGGACCCTTGTTATACACTGGGGTTTGGTTCCAAGATCCCCCGTGTATAACAAAATCCGTGGATGCTCAAGTCCCATTAAATATAATGACATAGCAAAATGGTGTTTGTTATAAAAAATGGAAAATCAAGGTTTGATATTTGAAATGTATACTTTTTTTGAACATTTTCAAACCATGTATGCTTAAATCCATGTATAAAAAAATCCATGTATAAGAAGGGCCGACTGTATATTTTTCCCTCTTGCATTCAAGAGAGCACTACAAGGACCAAAAACAATATAAGAAAGAAATCTGGGAGAACATTCCTCAGGTTTCAGCAAGAGAACTAATAAGCCAGCTTGACATTGGCCTGTCATGTTAAATGAGATCAGTGCTAAATTGATTTTAACTTCTTGTGTGGAAGAATCTACCTGAGCTCAGAGATGACACTTGCCTTTTGCAAGAAAAATAGGATGCAATGAAAACTTGCTGACCTAGGTATTTGCTTTATCACTGGCTGAAAGAGAAAAATGAAAGCAATTTAAAGTCAAGAAGGGATAGTTGTTCACCTATCTTTGTGGGAGAGGCTTTGCTCCTATTAACTTGTCTCTTGACTATGAGACAAGGCATGTTGCTCCAAATACATTCCTATCACTGCTGAAAGAGGAATACAGTACTTAAGAGTGATTGTGCTTCAGTTTACTTTTAAACAAGGGCCATGCTAGACAAGACGTTGGAAAACCATTATTTGAAATCCCATCTCTTCAATTTTTTCTAAATACTAGTTATGGAATGGGGTTTGGGGATTCCATCAGAACAATAACATTGACAGGCTGGGGTTAAATCTCACATCATTTGTATTTGGATAAATGTAATTCAGACCATGCTATATTGATTTTTATGTAAACTTAGAGATAGCGATTCAAAGCTAGCGTCTCCAGTATCTTATTTACACAGTGCCATCTAACTATTTACTCTTGTGTTCACTAGCTGTTTTACTTTGGTCCACAGCAGCATCTCACTATTTACTCCTGTGTTCACTAGCAGTTTTGTGACATAGAGTATTAGATTGGAATTTTGGGAAATCTAGGTTCAAGTCCTCATTCACTAGGTGAACTTGGGCCAATCACACTCTATCTGAGCCTGTCCCACCTCACAGGGATGTTGTGAAAATAACTGGGGAGGAGGAGAACCATATAATCAATTCAGAACTCACCGGAGAAAAAAGTACCTCTGTTTCATATAGATCAGCACAGCTACTTTTACAACAACCCCACAATGTAGATACAGTCCTATACTAATGCAGATGACAGCTTGTTTAAGTTCTTTTAACACATTCAGAGACAAGGTTTAAATGTAGGATTCTCTTGTTCACAACTCAGTTTTTAAGCCACTACACTACACTAAACTTTGCACAATTAAAGGCTTATTACAGGGAAATTGATCATTTTTCTATGTGTAATTATTATTATCTCTAGAAGAAACAGTACAGTATTTGAACAAAAGCAACGAGTTTCTATATTCTAGTAAAAACCTTTCTAAATATTGTCCTTAAAACACACCCTTGGCATTTCCTGCTTTCAACCAATGTGAATTTCCTGTATGGTTAAAAGCTTTATTTCACAGAAAGCTGACAGCTACAGTACCAGCATACTGGCAACCCATCATTCTTACATTCTTCTGGCAATCCAAAACACAGAAGAAAATAGAAAATGATGAAGTAAGGACTGGAGAAACACTGTGGTGTGTGTGTTTGGGATGGGGGGAGGAACAGAATTTTATTAGCCATCTTCCTGCATTGAAGCACTATAAAGGAATCATTTCCATAGAGTACCCTTTTTATTCTATTTTGAACTTGTACAACCCCTCTGGAAAGAAATGTGTACTGTATATCATACTTATAAAACAACAATGTAAGATGTTCATGAAATCAGGGATCACAACAACCAAAAGAGATATGAATGTGCTACTGACATGCATGTGTCCTTGCAATGAGCGATGCCCTCAGCCCTAGACACTAGAGGTGGACACATGCAAATGCAACTGGGAGTGTGAATGGCTCACTAGAGGGGAGAACAACAGCAAACACAGGCCGTAATGAACTCCCAACTGTACAGCTGGCTGTAATGTTCAAATAGAATCATAGCATTGGAAGAGATGACAAGGGTTTGATATTTGAAATTTATACCGTTTTGGAACATTTTCAAACCATGGATGCTTGAATCCGTGTATAAAAAAAATCAGTGTGTAAGAAAGGCCGATCGTACAATCAAAGCACTCCTGACAGACAATCATCGAGTCTCTGTTTTAAAACCTCCAAAGGAGAAGAGTCCATCACTCCAAGGCTGCATGTTCCACTATTGAACAGTTTTTACTGCCACAAAGTTCTTCCTAATG
This sequence comes from Sceloporus undulatus, assembly GCF_019175285.1. NCBI lineage: Eukaryota > Metazoa > Chordata > Lepidosauria > Squamata > Phrynosomatidae > Sceloporus > Sceloporus undulatus. Next base: position 1,035,627 of record NW_024802943.1, read on the forward strand.
TTTTCTTAATTTTTTCCCCTGTCACTTGAGTCCATTGCTCCGGGTACTGATCTCTAGAGCAGCAGAAAACAAGCTTGCTCCTTCTTTCATATGACATCCTTTCAAATATTTAAACATAGATATCATGTCACCCCTTAGCCTTCTCTTCTCCAGGTTAAACATACCCAGCTCCCTAGGCTACTCCTTTCACCATTTTGGTTGCCTTCCTCTGGGGTCTGGACATGCTCCATCTTGTCAACATCCTTCTCTAATTGAACTGGACACAGTATTCCATGTTAAATGTGACCAAAGCAGAATAGGGTAATACTATTCCTTCCCTCAATCTAGACACTATATGCTTACTGATGCAGCCTAAAATTGCATTGGCTTTCTCAGCTGCTTCACATTACTGATTCATGTTCAGCTAGTAATCCACAAAGACTCCTAGATCCTTTTGCATGTATTTCTGTCAGGCCAGGAGTCCCACATCCTATAAGGATGTCGTATTGAGGAGGTAACAAGCTTGTTTTCTGCTGCTCCAGAGACTAGGACCTGGAACAATGGATGCAAGCTACAGCAAAAAAGATTCCATCTCAACATTAGGAAGAACTTCCTGACAGTAAGGGCTGTCCAACAGTGGAACACACTCCCTCGGAGTGTAGTGGAGCCTCCTTCCTTAGAGGTCTTTAAACAGAGGCTGGATGGCCATCTGTCAAGGATGCTTTGATTTGGATTTCCTGCATGGCAAGGAGTTGGACTGGGTGGCCCTTGCAGTCTCTTCCAACTCTATTATTCTATGATTCTATATTTATGCATTTAATTTTTTACAGCCTAGGTGATCCTATGTTTCTCCTTGTTGAAATTCATTTTGTTAAATTTTGGCTCAGCTTTCTAATCTGTTGAGGTCATTTTGAATCCTGATCCTGTCCTCTGGAATAATAGTTTCCCCTCCTAATTTAGTGTCATCTGCAAATTTGATAAGCATGCCCTCTGTTCCATCATCCAAATTATTTATAAAGCTGATTAACAGCATCAGTCCCAGGACAAAACCCTGTGGACTCCCCTAGTTACTTCTCTCCAGGACGAGAGAAGCCATTGTTGAGTATCCTTTGGATTTGGTTGGTCAATCAATTACAAACCCACCTAACAATTGCATTCTATAGCCCACATTTCACTAGCTTTTCCCCACAAGGATATCATGGGGGTCTTGTCAAAGGTCTTACTGAAAACAAGATACACTAAATCCACAATATTCCCTCCTTCTACCAAACCTGTTACTCTATAAAAAGAAAGGAAGATGATAAGATTAGCCTGGCATTACTTTTTTTGAGAAACACATGCTGACGTTTAGTAATCAGAGCATTTCTTTCTAGTGCTTATGGACTATCTGTTTAATGATCTGTTCTAGAATCTTTTCTGGTATTGATGTCCAGCTGACTGGGCAGTAATTATTTGGGACCTCTTTTTTTCCTTTCCTTTTTTTCTAATAAGGGCTAAATGCAGAGTTCTGAAAGATTACTTTTGGAACCAGACTCCCCAGGACCCTTCAGCCAGCATGGGCAGTTTTCCCAAGCTTTGGTAAATTTATTTATTTGGTTTATTTGTTTGTTTGTTTGTTTATGGGGGGGAGATTTGTTGGCAGATGCACTGTCTTTTCCCACTCCTCGCATGAAGCCATAATAAAACACTGAATTTTGAAATGAGTGAAACTGCTAAAAAATTATCCTTACTAATTTGACATAGACCCTGGCCAGACTGAAACCAAAGCAGCATATATCACCAACTGTCCTGATTTAGCAGGGACAATCCAACCAAATAATTTATCATCCCACTTTTTCAACTACTTGCAAACTGTCCCAGTTTCTTTCTCCCCTTCCTACTTCCCTCCTTTTTCCTCAGCTTACCTCCATTGGTGAAAACTGACTTCAAAGTGCAAAATAAATTTGCATACAATTTACTCAACAGGGAGGAAGGAAGGAATCTATTCCATGGTCTCTGCCAGTCCTCAGTGCAGAGGATCTTCAGCCTAGGACTAGGTAAATATATGAAATGGCACTGCAGCATGCAACAAAAGTGGTGGATCAGCTATTTCCACTGCAGCCCTTTTAATTAAGTCAGAGCTCAGGTATGGAAAGGTTGCAACTAATTGAAGAAGTTAAGTCACTGAAGTGTAGCCCATCTGCAGAGTTCTTCCTTTTAAAATTTTTCTAGCAGTTAAAATTATCCTACTTAGTAGAACAAAGACAACTGTAATTTTTGCTCCCCATCCTGACCATACACTCAAGCAGCCAAAAAAAGGTGACAGTAGAGATGAAAAACAAGGAATACGTCAGAGACATAGCCATGTTACTCTGGAGTATCAGTTTGCAAGGAGATCTTTTAGAACCTTTGAAACAAGGGCCTATACAGACAGGCCAAAAGAAAGCTGCTTCAGGTTACTTTGGAGGTATGCTGGTTAAATAATGCATGCGTCCTAAGAGGCCAGAAGTTGCACCAAAGCCACGCTCCAGTCCTAAGGACTGGAGCACAGCTTTGGTGTGGCTTCTGGCCTCTTAAGGTACATGTGTCATTTAAACATCATATCTCCAAAGTGACCAGAAGCAGCTTTATTTTGGCCTGTCTGTATGGGCTCTGGAAAATAAGTTGTAGCATAAGCTTTTGTAGAGTTGGTCTGCTTCATCAGATGCAAGGAAAGATTTGCATCAATAGTAATTTCACATTCGGTTCACTAATTGAGAAAGAGGTATTCTCAGAACAGGACAAAAAATAGCAGCTGGCTTTGTAACAGGTAGGACAGTATGAAAAATAGAGGGAACTTCAGTGACTTAAATTGTACAATTAATCATAAATGATTTCCCACAATGCATGACTCACCTCATTCAATTCATAACCTCCCCATGTTGATTTTGGTTAAAAACAAGAAGCAAAAGAGAATTACATCTAAATGATGGTTGTTGCTTTATGGGAGAAGTTATGTCAGGCTTTCCATTCTGCCAATTTTCCACTCAAAACTGATCCCCTCAGTGCTTTTTCTTTCTCAGGGAAAAAGATAAGAGGTCTACTGTAGCTATCAGACAGGAAGCCAGATTTTAGAACTTTTCCAAAACTTTCAGGAAATGCTGTAAAAGAAAACAATCAAAGTCTTGAAGACAGGAAACAATTTAATTATTTAATGAACACACAAATGGCCTGAAAACTCAAAATCCACAGTGGTGCAATTTATTATGTATACACGCCCAAATTGCCTACTGACTTATGGTGACCACATGAATTTTACAGGTTTTTCCTAAGCAAGGAATACTCAGAGGTGGTTTTGCAGGTTCCTTCCTCTAAAATACAGTTGACCCTCTGTATCAGTAAGGGTTCTGGACCCCATCCCCACAGATGCCAAAAACCATGGGACCTCAAGTCCCATTGTTTTTAATAGCAGTATGGCCACATGCATGCCTTTATTGAGATCAGCAAAAACACCACAAAACTGTGCACAGATTTCCCTGGACCCTTCCTTAGATGAAGTTAGCACTGCTTAGCCTGATGAATTCTGGAGAATACAAAAAATTGCACACTTTTTGTGATACAACCGTGGCGCACTAATTATAGAGATGCTGAGATAGTGATGCCTTTGCTTTCTGATGGTTCAGTGTATACAAACTTTGTTTCATGCATAGCATTATTAAAAGTATTTTATTTGTTTTTATTTGTTCATTTATTGGTTTTATATCCTGCCTTTTTCTCAAAATGGGATTCATATTGTGTATAAAATTACCTTCAGGTGATGTGTTTAAGTTGTTCACAAAACATAAATGAATTTCATGGGTCCCTCCTCCAAGATATTATGTATATGCAAATATGCCAAAATCCAAACAAACCCAAAATCCAAAACACTTCTGGCCCCAAGCATTTCAAATAAGGGAAACTCAACCTGTATTTTGTTTTGTCCCAGTAAAGCTATTACCTAGTGGTGGATTTTGGTTGTGTTCACACACACACACCCCATTAATCAGACCTGTTATATATTTTTGTTATATATGTGTGTGTGTGCGCACGCGCACACTATTAAAAGTGTCTTTGTAGCAGAAGTATTTCAAACAGCACCTGCCTAGTGGCACTGCTGATACCTGTATAAGAGGTGCATATAGGCTGACATATGGATGTATACGTAATTGTCATTTTAGAAAGCATATTCATGTAATATAACTGAATTTTCTAGTACTGTATGTCCTATCTGAGCTTAGTTCATGGCTACAGACATCAACCACCATCATTTTAAAATGTGCTAGTGTTGCCTAAGACAATGTCAATGATCTTTACTTATACCTCAAAATTATTTCCATAGGTTGCATGTAAAAAAAAAAAAAAGGGGGGGGGGGGGGGGGGGAGATGCCTATGATTGCACATGAACAGCACACACAAATGAAGCCCAACCCATTCAACTAAGTAAGACTTACTTCCAAGAACTCATATCGAACATACTGGATCAAACCAAAGGTCCATCTAATCCAGTATTTTGCTTTCCACAGTGGCCAACTAGTTTTACCTCTAAGAAGTCACAAGCAGGGCCTGAAGGCAGTAGCTCCCACTCCAATGTTGTTTCACAGCAACTGATATGCAATGATATACTGCCTCTGAAAGTGGAGGTTCCATCCACTCAACAGGGCTATTAATAGATTTATCCTTGTGCAAAAGACTGGGGTGCAAATGTAGCTTCCAGATCAAAGCTGGGGAAAACTTTTTCAGTCTTAGGGCCAATCTCAATTTTAGAAAACTTCTCAGGATCCACGTTTCAGTGATGAGTATGACCAAACAGTGGGAGCAAAAATGCCAGGACATTTTAGCTTAAACCTTTTAGTGACATTGACTGAGTGTCATATGAGAAATTTCAATGTTTTATCCACCTCATTAGAACTTCTCCTTTAAACCCATCAGGATCAAGATGTCAGTTAACACAAGAGACATCATGGACAAAGGAAAGAGGCAGGAAGGAAGTATTTCCCGGCTAAAAGGTCAGACAGCTCTTGTTCTTTTTCAGAAGTTCTTGTCTATTTCTGCTTTGACAACACCAGTTAATAATTTACTCCAGAAATTTTCTGACAAAGGCTGTCTGTGCTAGAAAATGCAGTACAGGCTGAAATAATTCCTGAGAGAGAGATTAGTGTGTGACACTCCACACACTTATACACACACACACACACACACACACACACACACACACTTACTTACTTGAATGTCTGTCACTCAAAGTAGCAGTTTTAGAGCAGACAGCCTTTTTTTTGGAGACACCTGCCATCCAATTACATGGCAAGAATAAAACAACAAATTGGCAAAGGAATCTCATGTGTCACTTCAAGTCTGACATCTGTTCCTTTTTATCCATATTTAGAAGATTTTACTCTTTTTAGTAGAAATGAGGATGGAACTATACAGCTTCAGGCTATCTTTCTATGAGCTTGCTTGGGTTTTAAGATCTTCCAGAGAGGATCTTCTCTCACTTCCATGATCTTTCCACTCCACATTAACTCAGGGTATTATAAGTACCTACCCCCAAGTAGCTGAACTCCCTACATATTGTTGTTATTTTTATTGTTCTTGCTGTTATTATCATCTCCCCTTTCCCCCAAAATTGAAAAAACACTATCACTTATAAGTAAAACCAAATATAATAGAAATGTTTTTTAAAAATATGCAAAAGTATAATTAAAATATAAATCAACCATAAGCAACATAAAAAAATTAAAATGACATTTAAAATATAAAAACATTTTAAAAAACAAAACAGCATAGTGAGCCAGCATAGTGTAGTGGTTTGAGCACTGGATTATGATTCTGGATATTAGGGTTCAAGTCCCCATTCAGCCACTGGGTATATTGGGCAAGTTGAACTCTCTCAGCCTCTGGGGAAGGCAATAGCAAACTGACTTGGAACAAATCTTGCCAAGAGAAACCCATGATTGGTTCCCCTTAGGGTTGACACAACAACCTTTCAAAACAGCTAGTTCATGAAAAACATCCAAAATAAAATCAATCTTTGCCTGCCATTGAAAGAACAGCTACGTAGGGGCTTCATTCTAGACTTTCCAGGAGCGCTTTCACACTACACAGGTATAGCACTATGATTATATTTTAACTGCCATGATTCCATCATACGGAATCCAGGGATTTGTAATTTAGGGAGAATGGATTTAGAAATCTCAGCCAGAGAACCCTAATGCCTCATGAAACTACAAACTCCATCATTCCATACAATGTAGCCATTGCAGTTAAAAGTGGAATAATAATGCTATAACTGTAGAATGTGAAAGGGCCCTAGGAATATAGGAGTAGCCTGTGAAGAATCTCTTTCTCACATTCACACTGGACATGCCTGTTGCAAGGTTGATCATGCTTCTCCTAAAGATCTCAGGAGCCTTGAATGGGAGAACATGTTCTTTCAGCTGGCCTGGATCTAAGCTATATTGGGTTTTAGCTAACATTTTGAATTGTGTTCTGAAACAGACCGTAACACAGCGGTTCCCAACCTTTGTTGGGCCGCGACCCCATTGGGGATGAAAGTCCCGCCTGTGGCCTCCCTGATTGGTTGGGAGGCTGGGAAGGGGCGGGACTTTTGGCCGCCTACAAGCCCCAGCGGCCAAAAGGCCGCAGAGGGAAAAGGGGCGGGACTTCCGGTTGCAAAGCCCACTGGGGCTTGCAGTCCTGTCCCCTTCTCCCTGTGGTTGCCTGGCAGCCCCAGGGAGAAGAGGAGGAGGCGGCCCCCCTGCCCCTTCCTCCTCGCGGGTGCTTGTACCCGCAGGAAGGAAGGGAGAGGAAGAGGGACCCCCGCCCCTTCCTCCTTGTGGGTGCCTACGCCAGTGCAGGTACGCGCAGGGAGGAAGGGAAAGGAGGGAGCCCCGCCCCCTTCCCCTTTTCCCCACAGATGCCTGATCCAGCGCCGGCACCCATGGGGAGAAGGGGAGGGGGGAGGCCGGGGGATTCCCAACCTGGCAACCCCCGAGAAGGGGTCGCGACCTCCAGTTTGGGAACCCTTGCCGTAACAGATCATGGGACCCCCTCCCTGTGGTCCTTCTTCAGACAAGGAAAGACCTTTATTCCCAGGACAGACTTTTGGTAATTGACTGGCTGCTAAGGAAGAGCCTTTTAACCATGTGTGTTTGTGTGTGCCATACTTCTCTCCACCTTTAGCCTTTTAATCTGTTTGCTTTAATATAACTAGCTTAATTGGATTTGAATATTACGAGCTGTCATATGATTAGTTTAATCTGTCTTTAATCATGTTGTAAGGGGCACTAAGTTCCAGATTTGAGAATAAAATGGCATTTAAAACAAATAAAGTAGACAAGGTGTGATGCAAGAAATTTACATTTTTAAAAGTTAAAAGCAAAGTGTGTGCAGTGAAATGGAGATTAGCATTGCAAGGCTGATGTACATCCTCCTTAGTCCGGACAGTCTGCATCCTCAAAACCACAAGTGGTTTCAAAGGAAACTCTTCAGCTTGAGCTAGAATCATAGAATCATAGACCTGGAAGAGACACCGCATGGGCCATCCAGTCCAACCCCCTGCCATGCAGGAAATCCAAATCAAAGCATCCCCGACAGATGGCCATCCAGCCTCTGTTTAAAGACCTCCAAGGAGGGAGATTCCACTACACTCTGAGGAAGAGTGCTCCACTGTCGAACAGCCCTTACTGTCAGGAAGTTCTTCCTAATGTTGAGGTGGAATCTCTTTTCCTGTAGCTTGCATCCATTGTTCTGGGTCCTGTTCTCTGGAGCAGCAGAAAACAAGCTTGCTCCCTCCTCAATATGACATCTCTTCAAATATTTAAACAGGGCTATCATATCACCTCTTAATCTTTTTTTCCCCAGGCTAAACATCCCCAGCTCCTTAAGTCGTTCCTCATAGGGCATGGTTTCCAGACCCTTCACCATTTTAGTCACCCTCCTTTGGACACACTCCAGTTTCTCAACATCCTTTTTAAATTGTGGTGCCCAGAACTGGACACAATATTCCAGGTGAGGCCTGACCAATGCAGAATACAGTGGCACTATTACTTCTCTTGATCTAAACACTATATTTTTATTGATGCAGCCTAAAATTGCATTGGCTTTTTCAGCTGCCGCATTGCACTGTTCAGTCATGTTCAACTTGTGTTCTACTTGGACTCCAAGATCCCTTTCACATGTAGGGACCTTTCCTCATTCAGCCAGGTGTCCCCCATCCTATATCTGTGCATTTAATTTTTCTGTCCTAAGTGCAGTACCTTACATTTCTCCGTGTTGAATTTCATTTTGTTAGCTTTGGCCCAGCTTTCAAGTCTATTCACGTCATCAGCATGTTTAGCTGATTTTATTTTATGAAAACCCATTTATGTTCTTTATTTCCCTAAGATATATCTTCTTCAAGTATTACACTGTTTCCCCCTCTCATGAGTGTCAGGAATCACACCAGAGCAGTTTTGCAAGTGCCAACCATATGAATCACCCAGAACTGTTCGCCTACATTTTTGACACAGGTGCAGAAATGTGCTGTGTGGGAACTTTGCATAATCTATTTTACCACTTCAAGAATCCAATTCATTTATAGTTTTCCAATGTCTGTGTATATGCATTGTAATATAGTCTCATATTTATTTTAGCACATATGTATACAAGCTCATTAATCTAAACGATGTGTGCAGGTTTTTCCTACATCTGCAGACAGAAAAATCAGCATGTGTCAAACAAGCAGAATTTTCTTCCCTCATTCTTTTAGGAAATTCCTTGGTCTTCTTTTAGTTCAAGAGCCCCAAGAAGTGTTCTGGAAATCTTGTTAACATGATAACAATCATCATGATAACAGGAAGACTTTCTACAAAGTAGGATGTGATATTGTTATAACAAATAATTGATAGTCTACAGTTGGCCCTCTGTATCCACAGATTTTTTTATCCACTGATTCAAGCATCCACAGCTTGAAAATATTTTTTTTAAAAATCTAAAAAGCAAACCTTGATTTTTCCATTTTATATGAGAGACACCATTTTACTGTGCCGTTGTATTTAACCTGATTTGAGCATCCATGGATTTTGGTATCCACAGGGAGTCCTGGAACCAAACAGCAGCAGATATCAAGGACCCACTGTATGTAGTTCGTGTGTGTGTGTGCGCACACACACACACACACACACACACACACACACACAATCTATCAATAGATAGATAGATATACTCTCTCATATATATATATGTGTGTGTGTGTGTGTGTGTGTGTGTGTGTGGAAATTGTGCAGCCCTATACACTCTAACGCTCCTGATTTGCCAGGCACAGATTAATTAATTTTCTCTCATCCTAATTTTTTTCAGATGTGTTTAAAATGCCCGTTTCTGACTCTTCCTCCAGCTTTCCCCCTTTGTTCTCTGATTGCTTCAACTGCTGCAAATTAAGGGTTGCATTCAGACTGATTAAAAAGACCACAGAGTCCCAGATTTTGTTCCTGTACATTCCAATTTTATTTTAGAGATTCATATATATTTTGTCCATCCTAGAATATTTTCTGTCAGCTCCTGGTACAATGTTTAGATGAGTTCTCTTGATCAATTTATTTTAATCCAGTATAAAATTAGAAATAACAGGAACAAAATCTGGGACTTTCCCATCAGTCTAGATGCCTCCCATATTCAAAATGCCAAAGTAGTTTGCACGCAGTTAACTCAACAGAGGGGAAAGGAGATGAGAGGGCAGAATCTTGCCCTTCCTCACAGGCTGAAGCAAAAACAAAGTGTTGTGGTTTCTCTGATTTATCTGATTTTTGTTTCTCAATAATTTTTGCTATCCTAATTATGTTCTGATGTTGTTTGGCCATATGTGTCCTGATTTCCATCTGTGAAATGCTGTACAACACTATAGATTTGTTGTTGAACTATCATTCCCAGCAACCCTAGATAATGTAACGAGTGGTGAAGAATGCTGGGAGATGCAATTCAGCTATATTTGAATATTCTACTTTGATATGCAAATGCAAGAGAAATGCCAGTAAGGGAGACAATGAGAAAGGGGTATGATATATACTTTTCAACAGACTACCCACATAAGCACTCTTCAGATATGTGGGCAACATTTCCAATCATCCACAACCAGCTGATGTTCTGGAATATTGGCCTTTAAAAAAAAACCACCTTGAAATTTGCTGCTTCAGAATACAGCACAAATTTCATTTCACCCAGGGGAGAAAAAGTGTTTGTTCTAAACCCAGCTTCGTTTTAAAATAGAAATGACCCACTTGGAACATTTCCTAACACCTTTGAATGTGGCTGTTTGTAAGTGAGGGAGGAGAGCAGTTCTTCCATACTGTCCCCTCAGCTTTTTGGAAATGTTACATGGTTCTGACTCTTCCTTTTATCACACCTGTATCAAAAGTTAAATTTGTCTTGTTATTTCTGAAATCTTTTTTTTAACAAAACAGTCTCTAATGGCCCCTTTCACACTGCATAATTTTGATATCATGATTCCACTTTAACTGCTGTGGCAACATCCTATGAAACCCTGAGATTTGCAGGTTAGGGAGAAGCATTTAAAATCCTCAGCCAAAAGATTCCAAGCCCAAGGTTTCCTTAGGATATTGTCATCACAATTAAAGGGGAATCATTCCATTCTTTTCAGAGGCTGTTTGTAATGATCTGAGATCTGTGTTAGCACTTGGCTTCTTCCAAAGGGGTTTTAAAACAAGGGAAGTGGTTTGTACCATGTACGGATGTGAGAGCTGGACAGTGAAGAAAGCCAACAGAAAGAAAATCAACTCATTTGAGATGTGGTGCTGGAGAAGAGTGATGAGGATATTGTGGACAGCCAAACAGATAAACAAATGGGTTGGATCATACTTTGGTCACATCATGAGGAGGCACGACTCACTAGAAAAGACAATAATGCTAGAGAAAGTAGAGGGCAGCAGAAAGAGTGGAAGACCACACACCAAATGGATAGACTCCATCAAGGAAGTCATGAACTAAAGTCCTGGAGGATAGGGAAACTTGGAGATGTCTCATCCACAGGTTCGCCATGAGTCAGGCTGATGCAAGGGCAGTAAACATGCACACATACACATACAATGGTTTTTGAGGTGATCCTGTTGTCTGATAGACAAATCTCCTCCTTTATTTCTTTTTCTCTCAGTTGATGCACTATTGCACTAGGGATGTATTCACACTGCATAATGATAGTAATTTGATCCTACTTTAACAGCCTTGGCTCCATCCTACAGAATGCTGGGATTTGCACTTTTATGAGTTATTTAAAAATCACTGACAGAGTTCTGCTGTCTCACCAAACTCCCAGAATTCTGTAGGACAGAGCCATGGTACTTAAAGAGGTTTCAGATTTCTATAATTCTGCAGTGTAGATACAGCCTATAACTCTTATCAATTATTTTTTTTTATTTTTTAAGGAAAAGAACAGAAGACCTTTTTTGTGTCGATATGTCTCTGAATTAAAAAGAAAAATCAGACTTTTAATTTGCACTGTAAAATTTTCATTTCTTTAGTATGTTTAGCTCCTTTGTTCCTTTTATTTCATTAAAAAACCCAAGGCAGCTCTAAACCAAAAAGCCATCTGCAACCACATCAACTAAAAGCAGGAGTGGAACACATAACAATAAATGGCAGCCATTAAAACAAGCCAACATCCTAAAGTAAAAGACATGCAGCACTGCAAATTAAATCACAAAATCAGTGAAAGATCTTAACACCATCCTGAGTCTTAGCACTCTCATATAAAGGAAAGGCTTAGTCAAAGAAAGCCATTAATGAGGAGAAGGGAGGTATAAAATAAGGATGTTCCGAATCACATGAGAAACTAAAATCATAAAGATAATTTTCATGCCAGCAGCCTTGGCGTAGGAACAATATAAGCATGGGAAATAGTCACATAAAGAGCCATATTCATACCCTCCAAGCTTTCACAGATGAAAACTGGGTGGCATATCTGGTGAAGCTACATGACTATGATCAAGATGGGGAAAGGTAATAATGAGGAAGAACACACAAGTTAGTTGATAATGCAGCAGTTTGCTTTTGCATAAACCAGGTGGGAAGGGCAAGACTCTGTCCCCTCCTCTTCTCTCTGCTAAGTCAATTCAGTGTGAATTACTTTTGCACCTTGAACTCAATTGGCAGCAACTGAGATAAGCTGAGGACAAAGGATAAAACTAAGAAAAGGACAAAGAAACAGGGACATTTTAAAAGCAGCTGCAAATGTGAAGTGTGTGTGTGCGTGCGCGCCTACAAGCTGCCTGTTTACTTATGGCAACCCCATGTATTTCATAGGGTTTTCTTAGGAATACTCAGATGTGGTTTTGCCAGTTCCTTTGAAAAATTGCCTACAGCACTTGGTATTCATTGACAGTCTCCCATCCAAGTACTAATTTACTTTGCTTAGCTTATAAGATCAGATCGGATCTGATGTCTTTAAAATATTTAGACCCTAAAGTGGGATTAATTGAGATGGTGAAATCAGGACAGTTGGAAGGTATGTATTGCCAAAAGAGTTTGTGTTAGGAGAAGGGCAATGGGACTGCATCTCCTGTTCCACCATTAATACCACATGATACCCAGTTCTGCTGTCTTCGCCACACATGAAAGTTACTTATTCTAAAGCTTACTATTAAAACCTCTCCCAAGGAATTTGTTCCCATTGATGTTGCTTAGAAAATAATACTGTAAAGTCATTCTTTTCCTACATTATTTTGAAAAAAGGAATGCTGTTATGCCCCCAAAGTAATCTGTTACAAGTAAGGGTGTTGTTTCAGTTGTTGCATTTTTGTTAATTTCCATTCCTTTTTTTGAAAGAAAAATCCATGTGAAAAAGAAAGTAGGCTAAAAATGTGGAGGCGGGGTTCCTCCTCAAAATGTTCCTTCAAAATATCCCCCCCCCCAAAAAAAAAGTAGTGACAAGTAAATGTCTCCCAGTGCAGCACTTGGTTCCTGTGATGTTTTCAAACTACTTCCAACCTAAAGCCCTACATGGCTTGGGCCTGAGTTACTTGAGAGAACGCCACTCTCTACACAATCCGCCCCACGCTCTCAGAACATCAGGGAAGAATCTACTTGATTATCCAAAAACAAGATTAATAATAACTTTCCACAAGGCATTTACCCAAATTGTGGAACAACTTACCGGAAGAGATCCGTCTTATCACCACCTTGGAAGCTTTCAAGAAAGCACTCAAGACGGATCTCTTCTGGAGGGCCTACCCACCCCACCTACTATAACCCCACCCTGACTGTAATAAGATGGAAATAGATGATGAGCTAGTCTTTTTAGAAATTGTGATAATACTGTGATTTTATTGGATATATTGTAATATGTATGTTTTTATCTTATGCTGTGATCCCACCTTGATCCACAGGGAAAGGCGGGAAATATAAATAAAGAATTTATTATTTATTATTATTACTCTCCCTCAATTTAGGTCTTTGGGCAATTGCGATTTTCAAGTGTTATGATTGTGTTTTTGTGTTTATCACACAACTACTGTAATCTTGATTTGTGATAATTTTGCCAGTGTGGACATTGGACTAAATTCATTTTGCAGGGAGATGTGGCTTTCATGCCCATCCTACCCAGTGGGGGGTGGGTGGGGGGGGGGGGGGGAGAGGAATCCCTTCAACAGACCTTAAAAGTGGATGCAAAAAGGGACATACCCAAATTGGGGGCACTTAGTTCTGTCTTGCTCCCAGGCAACCAAGGAATCAGAGAACGGCTTCTGCCTCTATGGTCATTACAGGTCTACCAAGCAGGTGGGCTGGGTACAGTGGTCTCCATCAGCTAGCAGGCAGGTTGGTCAGTGACTAGATCTGGCTCCATGCTGTTCCCAGGTTCTTCAGTTGTAACCAATAAATTTGTGGCCTGCTTTCTATTCTAACCCAAAGTGAGTGTTTTTATTCACCTAGGTGGAAGCAACTACGTTTGCTGCTGTGCTCTCAAATAATTACTTTTTTCACTGTGAAAGCAATACTCTTATTTTGAAGAAAAAAGAAAATCCTTATCTCCTCATTAACCTCCCTTCCTGCATCAAGCATTGTTGCTTCAAATACATTACTCCAAAGGTTCACACTTCGAAAAATGGGGAGGGACTCTTTTGAAAACTCTTGCCCATGGGAGCCAAATCCAGTTTTGCAAATGGAAGTGTGCCATGAGCACACTTCAGAGGTACTTTCATGAAAACCAGGAAGTTTTATCTTGATAAACTGGAATCATTGGAGGAAATGTCACATTGAAAGAACACCTACAACCAAGTCATTGGTTTCTATGGAAGCTCATCCACTGCCTTCCTATGCCATGCATGGAAAGTGCAGAGACACATCCTGTACATAAAGAGGGAGAAAGGGTGTGTGCTAGAAATCACATTCCCAAACTGGGTGACCAGAGCCAAGTGGAAAAACTATTCACACCCAGCTGGAGGAATACTGCCAAAGCTGAGCAGTTTTGCTGCTACAGGATTTCTATTACCAGTTTTAAAGAAAATCCTGTCAACCCACCCAAATCAAAATATGAGTAGAAACAAAGTACAGAAGAAAAAACTTGATTTGAAAAATACTCTGCAGTATATTTTCCTCCCCGTACATTTATAAAATAGACTTGGGAGAGTCAAGCTGATATTCAAACTCCAAACGCTGAATAACCATGGATGCCAAAATTTCACTGTGGCATCTCAGTGTTCAAGGGAGATAAGTCTGAAGGCTTGCCCTTGAAGAAAATTGCAAAATGACCTAGTGACCTGCCAAGTAGTCAACCTGGAAATGTTTGTCTGAAAATCACTGCTGTAAAACTATGGTCCATTCTGAATATACTATGGAATTGTAAAAACACACACACGCGCACACACAAATCCCCCATTACTGTCACTGGCAATATATTATTCTGACATGTATGCCAAAGCTGAAAGGCTCTCCAATGAAACAGCAGCTGCTTCTCACACAGAATATTTTTCCCAGGCATTTTGGAACTATTTTCATGTTTTTTAGATCTTTATACTGTTTTATTCCTACTGTTGGATTGGTTTTAATGCAGTTTTAAGGGAACTGACATGATGGGCCTTTTGCTGCAATTTTGGAGCTCAGAAAATATCTACTCTCATCATTGTCTCAAACTGGCCCTTTTGAAAATGTCTGTTGGAGGGCTCCAGCAGCCGCATCGGGCCTCCTGCCCTTTCCCTCCCTTCCCACGGCTGCAACAGCCGCGGAGAGGAAGGGAAAGGGGCGGGGGTCCTCCTGCCCTTTCCTTCTCTTCCCGCGGCTCCAGGCAGCTGCGGGCAGGGCAGGAAGGGGCGGGGGTCCTCCTCCTCCTTCCCGCCCTACCCGCGGCTGCCCTTCCCGTGGGGGAAGAGGAGGAGGAATAGAAGGCGGAGGGAGGAAGGAAGGGAAGAAAGGAAGGAGGAGGAAGAGGGAGGAGGAGGAGGAGGAAGGAAGGAAGGAAGGAAGGAAGGAAGGAGCAGGAGGAGGAGGGCAGAAGGAAGGAAGGAGGAGGAATAGGGAGGAGGAAGAAACAGGAGGAGGAGGGAAGAAGAAAGGAGCAGGAGGAGGAGGGAGGAAGGAGGAAGAGGAAGGAGGAAGAAGAAGGAGGAGGAAGGAGGAGGAGGAGGGAGGGAGGGAGGAAGGAGCAGGAGGAGGAGGAGGAAGAAGAAGAAGACTCTTTCTGAAGGTGAGACAGTGTGACTTTCCAAAGTGCGTTTCTGTGTATTTTCGGTGCTTTTAATGCTAAAAGGTCTGCTTTAACAATGATAGTGGTGATGATGATGATGATGATGATGATATCAGTCAGTTTCTGAGACATGCACTCACTCTTTATGAAGGTGAGACAGTGTGACTTTCCAAAGTGCATTTCTGTGTATTTTCGGTGCTTTTAATGCTAAAAGATCTGCTTTAACAATGATAGTGGTTTCAGCTAAAGGGAATGGCCTGGGACGGGTGCCCAAGCCCTTCCCTTCGGCCTCCCTCTCCTTTGGCCAAAGGGGCTCCTTGGAGCCCGTTTGGCCGAAGGAAGGGACCGAGGAGGAGAGGGTGAGCACACGCCTCCTCCTCCCCACGGGGCTTCGGCAGACCTGAGGTGTCCTTTGGAGGACACCTCAGGACTGGCAAAGCCCCGAGGAAAGGAGCAGGGGCCGTGCGCCCGTTGCTCCTGCCCCTCACGGGCCCTTACTGGTCCCCAGCTGTCTCTGAGAGGCAGCTGGGGACCAAGGAAGGGCAGGAGGAGCAGGTGTGCGCCTGTCACCCCCTCTCCCAATTCCCCCCCCCCCCCCTCCACCTGTCTCTCAGACAGCTGGAGGTCGGGAAAGGGAGAAAGCCCTGCCCCGGAGGGTGGAAGCTCCACCCCCGGCATGCGGCTCTGCCCCCGGAGGGTGGGAGCTCCACCCCCGGCACGCGGCCCTGCCCCCAGAGGGTGGAGGCTTCCCCCCCGGCTTCGCCCCCCAGTTGTCTGAGGGACAGCAACCCGGCCCCCAGCTCAAAAAGGTTGCCTACCCCTGGCCCAGCTTTTAATGGAATGGAGTTCCACAGTGCAGGGATAGCCCCTGAGCAGCCCCTTCTATACCCCCATCAAACATGCCAGTGGTGATAGTAGAAGCAAGAAAAAGCTTTCCCCTGAGGATCCCAAAACTCAAACAAGCTCAAATGGGGAGAAGGAATATGTTAGATAGTCTGAATGCAATCTTCCCTTGTGTACCTGTGTAAGGATTGCAAAGGATTATTTCAGGCACTCATGCTATGGTTTTTGATGACAACATCTAGAATCCCCCTGCCAGCATGTCCAGTGGCTACGTTGAGGGATTCTGGATGTTGTAGCCCAAAATGAATACCTCCAAGGTCTAGTCTTACTAGAGGGAATAGTTATTCGATTGATATCCTTCCTTTCTCCCAAAATGGAATTCAAGGCAGCTAGAACACTGAACTATTAGGAGGAGTCAAGGCATAACATACTAATCACAAGGGGTTGTTAACAAAATGTGACTCAGCTTGGAAAGGTTCCAAAAATGACTGAGAAATATAGGTTACTCAGTATGTTAAACAGATGTCTGTTTCAGGCCTTCTCCTCCATACATTCACACTGCTTGCGTAGAAGGGAATGATCTCCGTTCCCAACATTTGTGCATAAGGAAAAGGCTTGAAAAGAAACATGAGTGTATTCTTGTAGGTGTTCCATGAACATACAGAGATCTGAAAGTGGTTAATACCTTTAGTGGGATGAATACTGTTGCAGCTGCTGATCACTGCTTTGTTATGCCTATTAGCAACACAGGCAGATTTATCAGAGGAAATAATGACTGTATTACTCCAGCAGCTGAGTGCTGCACTTCTCTGTGTTTTTTAAGGAGACACCCATCTGAGCTTGAGAAATAGGGCTTTTTTCTAATTAACATAATGATATTGTGATCAGCAGAAAAATAAGTCCTGGAGAGAGAGAGAGAGAGAGAGGATTTAGACATTTGTGAGCTGGCTGAAGGCAAAGGATCTTTGCATGCAGAATCTATTGGAATCTGATGTAGAGTCATAAATCTGCTGCCAAGCAGGAGTGCCTCTTATATTCTGCTCATATATTTTAATATAGCAAATGTATTAAGAGATGCCAGAGGTTTCAAGGGTTTCCCATCCAAATGAAACTAAGCATAAGACAGCTACCCTTAGAATTTGGCAGCACTTCAAAATTGTTCTCCTGCACTCTTCTTTGTATGAGATAGCTCCCATTCTGAATCTGCACTACTGAATCTTTAAGAATATGCACGAATCCAGGGGTATTAATCCAACAGATAAATGGTAGCATCTTCCTGGCCCTGAGGAGGACTCTTGCCCCACCCGCCGGAACAACAATCTTACTGGGGCAATAGACATTATCGCTCCCAAGCGTCCTTTCCAGCCCGCTCCAAATAGAAAACCTTGGTATACAGAAGATCTTTGCCAGATGAAGCAGGCTGTGCAACGACTAGAGCGCAGCTGGCAGAAACATCAGCGCATATCTGACACTCCATGAAAACATGTTACGATCTTATGGAGTGGCGATCAATGCAGCAAAGAACTCGTTCCATGCTGCACGGATCGCATCGGCAGAGTCTCGCCCAACAGAGCTGTTCAAGGTGGTTAGGGAATTAACCCAATTGCGGACCACCTTGAACCCTTTATTAGTACCAACCATAGCCTGCAGCGATTCTTTCAACAACTTTTTCGCCGATAAAATCTATCAGATAAGAGCTGATCTTGACGCTGGCTTGTTGACAGAATCAATAGAAGAGGTATCCAATGACTGTGGAAACAAGGTTATACTGGATCGCTTTGATTTTTGTAAATACTGAGGACGTGGACAAGCTCCTTGGAGTTGTAAGGAGGACAACTTGCCCTCTTGACCCTTGCCCTTCTTGGCTGACCGTCCAGGGAGGAGATACAATAAAGACATCATTATATCTTATCATTAATGCATCTCTACCGGAGGGTTCATTTCCATCTGTCTTAAAACAAGCAATTGTAAAACTAATTCTAAAGAAACCCTCCCTAGATCCCCTATTGAGAAATAACTATAGACCAGTCTCCTTATTACCATTCTTGGGCAAGGTGATCGAAAGGGGGGTTGCCTTCCAACTCCAAGCTGTCTTGGATGAAACCGATTATCTGGACCTATTTCAAACTGGCTTCAGGGCAGGATATGGAGTTGAGACTGCCATGGTCGCCTTAGTCGACGATCTCCGTCTGGGCATCGACAGGGGAAGTGTGACCCTGCTGGTGCTCTTGGACATCTCAGCGGCCTTCGATACCATCAACCATGGTATACTTCTGGAACGCCTGAGAGAGTTAGGTATTGGGGGCACTGCGCCCCAGTGGCTCCAGTTCTACCTCTCAGGAAGGTTCCAGATGGTGAGGCTGGGGGACTGCTGCTCTCGTAAAAGAAAGCTGACATCTGGTGTCCCTCAGGGTGCCATCCTGTCCCCTGTGCTATTTAACATTTACATGAAGCCGCTGGGAGAGATCATCCGGAAGCATGGAGCTCGGTGTTATCAGTATGCTGATGACACCCAGATCTATCTCTCCATGTCTCCGACTGAGACAGTGACTAAGGAAGGCATCTTTCCTCTAGATGCCTGTCTGGGGTCAGTAATGGGCTGGATGAGGGAAAACAAACTCAGGTTGAATCCAGGGAAAACAGAGGTACTTGTGATAGGCACCTCAAGACCAGACAGGGAAATTTGCCATTCAGTCCTGGACGGAGTCACACTTCCTCTAAAGGACAAAATTCGTAGTTTGGGAGTACTCCTGGGTCCATCCTTACAGTTATCATCCCAGGTGGATGCGATGGCCAGGAGTGCTTGATACCAGCTTCGGCTGATACACCAACTGCGTCCCTATCTGGACCGAAAGGACCTTGAAACTGTAGTACATGCATTGGTAACCTCTCGTTTAGATTTCTGTAATGCGCTCTACATGGGGCTACCTTTGTACCAAGTTCGGAAGCTCCAGCTAGTTCAAAACGCTGCAGCCAGATTGATCACAGAAACACCCAGATCGGACCATATTACACCGGTATTAAAATCCTTACATTGGCTGCCAATTAGCTTCCGAGCCCAATACAAAGTGTTGGTTATTACCTTTAAATCCCTATATGGCTTGGGCCCGAGTTACTTGAGGGAATGCCTCTCCCTATACAATCCGCCCCGCACCCTCAGAACAACTGGAAAGCTCCTACTTGAACACCCTAAAGTGAGATTAACAGCTACTCACCAAAGAGCGTTCACAGCTGTGGCTCCTACGTATTGGAATAACCTCCCAGAAGAGATTCAATGTATCTCCACCCTGGACGTCTTTAAGAAAGCACTGAAAACCCATCTCTTCCAGCAAGCATACCCCTCTGACCCTCTATAAAGGAAATCACCCAAATATATATCTATCTCAGGACATTTTTATATTGTATTTGTAAATTGTGTGTTTTTACGAAATATGTTATTACTGGAGCTGATTTTAACTAATTGTAACTGTGATGTATTGTGATCTGATAATGGCTGTAATCCCGCCTTGATCCGTAGGCAGAGGCGGGAAAATACAAATAAAATTTTTTATTATTGTTTATTTATTATCTTCCATACCTTGGTGGCTGTGATTAAGATTTCATTTTAAAAAGATGACCAGAAGTGTATGGTGCTTTGCTTTGGTAGGTATTAAGGTCTAAATCACACAACATATTGCAGCATGGCTATTTAGTGCCTATACAAGTACCTCTGTGGAGAAAACTTGAGCATATGACTTGCTAATGGTGGATGCAAAGCACCATCATCATCCTATTCATATCTTGTCTGGGACTCAGACAAGAAAGCACTTTGTTGTTCGTGCCTTCAAGTCATTCCTGACCTAAGGCAAACCTGTAATGGGTTTTTCTTGGAAACATTTCTTCAGAGGGTGGTTTGTCTTTGCCTTCCTTTGAGACTGAGAGATTGTGGCTTGCCCAACATCATCCTATGGGTCTCCATGGGTGACACATATATACACATAAATACAACATATAAAATGTATTGTTAAAATGTAATTAAACAACCCAGAGAATTAAAAACTCTTTTAAATAAATCCATTAAAACTCATTCTCCTTGCCCTTGCAAAACCAGAAGACATTTACACATGAATATACACAGCATACAGTTAGACAGTCTGCTTCAGATGATTATGTTGGGCTGTTTGTGGTTACCTTAGAGGAAACACTTTAATATCAATGGGCATTAGGTTCAACCATTTCAGTGGGTCTACAGTAAGAGTGGGGATTGCATGATCCCCCAGTATTTTTGGACTACAAATCCCAGTATCCCTAGCAAACACAACCAATGAGGAGTCCAACCAACTCTTTAAATGGACTACAATTTGCCAGGTTTTACATATACATCACCTAAAAGCTTTTCCACATGCAACAGCACAGACTCCCTTAGAAATTCAATGTTCTGTGCTTAAGAAAGTTAGCTTCACACAGGACAGGGACAGCTGGACCTCAAGAAAAAATACTTTTCTGTTTCTAATACCTTTAATGTTTTTTTATCTCTAGTCCACACATGGCCAATAAAGGAAATGGTTCTGCCTACAGTGAAATCCCTCAATGCCGTCTTAACTGACAACATCTGAGACAGAATGGAAGCCTGTGACTCCAATATTATCACCATTTTTCCCAGGTATGATTTTTTAACATTTCTGCTTGATGAAGAAGCCAGTGAAGTTTCAAAAGCTTGCATGATATATTTTATGTTTTTCTATTGGCCCAATAAAGGTATCACTGCTTGTGGATTTTGGATTTTGTTGTGTTTTGCTGCATAGCCAACATGGCTACCTCTGAATTATTATTATTATTTTAATCATTAAACTGTTTCTGCTTATTTACTGCCAGACATTGATCTGCATCCCGAAAATTAAGATGAGCAGCAAAGTCTAAAAGCGCTTAATCTCACACTGATTCCTCAATCACTTTGTAGCCAACTCCACATCACATTGATGACAAGTCTATAGGATTGCAAGCTTTAATCAGTCAATAAACTAGATCTTTAATCACACTTTGAAATCCACCCCACCTCAAATAAATTGGCAAGCTGAGATAGCAGACAGCTGTGTAGGTTGCATACACATGCCAACATCCTCCTTCCTCTATCATAATCATGGAAAAAGCAAGTTAGATGGCTTTTCCATCCCATTTATCTTCAAATATACCAGATGTTTTGCATTTCAGATTGAATTGTGCTAGCAAAAAAGGACAAAAAACTGCAGTGAAGAGCATCTATTTGAATAAGTTTCAATGCCTATCTTTAATCTGGCATTTCTACAACAATGAGGAGATTTGGACTATTTAATCAATTTTGGAATTGGGATGTAGACTGTTTCCTATTACACTAGAGCAAAAATTGCTTATAAAAATGAACAGTAAGCTACTAAATTTACCTTTCCTTTATACCACTGTATCATAACTTTTGTTTATTACAGTGTAAATCACCATACACTTAAGAAAATATACCTGTCTTTATATTACTTTCCATAAACCACCTATACTGATGTTTAGGTAAAATATATATTTAACAATGTAAGAGATTAATCAAATTATATTAATTTGTATCACAGTTAATTTGCATTACTATGTATTAGTTTATGTTTCAATGAACTGTAAGTAAATTGTTCAAGTGATTAATGTATTAAATATTCTTTAGCCAACAGACAGTTCTAACAGTCTGTCTTCAGCTGCCAAAATCAGTGACATTCATAGCTAAGAGCTCTATCACGTCCTCCAGTTTCCCTGTCAAGATCTGGCAGCCCAGAACTACAGAGCAGATGGCAACCTTAAGCATCCCTACCTGCTTCAACCTCATATAGACAAGGAGAGTAATTCAGATGAATTGCAATATACATCTAAAAGGGAAGCAACTTAGCACAAATGCTGCAAAAAATACACGGAATAACAGAGTTTGGATAAGCAGAATCCAAAGACACAGCAGTGTTAATCTGCATCAGCATGCAAAGGGATCTAGTTGCGTAATTGTGAATGAGAGAAGAAAGTTTGTAGCATAAGCTTGCACCTGATTGAGTAGACCCAGTCTATGAAAGCTTATGCTATAAACTTCTTTCTCTCTGAATCAGTCTCAAAGCTGCTACAAGCTTTGCAGAACTTGGATAAATTATATTTTGGACATCAAGATCTCAGAATCCCCAAGCCCATTTTGGGGGCTGTTGTCCAGAAATGTAATGTGTTCAAGTTCTGGATTACGTGCATGCCTTTAAACTAGAAGTGGACAAAATGTGGCTCAATATGTTGGTCTGTAAATCACATTAGGTCTAAACCAGCATGGTCCATGGTGAGGAATGCTGGAAGTTGTAGTTCAACAACATCTGGATGTTGCACTTTGTGCAGCCCCGATTTAAACTACAGTACTAGTATAAAAAAAATCCCACTGATTGTTACTCAAGGACTGTCATAGTTACTCATGGATCTGGGACTTTGCTCATCATTACAGCCACTTAATTATTTCACTGTTTCAGGGGATTCATTGTGATTCCATTATGAGATGCTTTCTCTGAAACAATGAAAGAGTGAGGAATATACTACCTGGAGCAAGGCTGTGAGCCCATCAGGCATGAAGTTCTAAATTACACAAAGAGGGAGTCTATCTCTGCACAACAGATACCTGCATTAGACCTCCTGCTCACCACAATGCCTGGAAGTCAGAGACATAATGACAGCAAAGAAAGGATGAGGCCGGCACCTCCTTCCCCCACATGAATATTGGCAGGAATCTGTTCACAACTTCCTGGTCTCAGAGCTTCAGAAAACTCTCCAGAAAGGCAGATGGTAAGATTACCATCCCTGGTAGTATTAGCTTTCTCCAGTACAGACAGTCATTCTATACTTCAGCTGTCATTCTCGACACTTGATGCTAAGGGAACAGGACAGGATAATCTAGTAGGCAAAATGCAAGTGTTGCCCTCTGGTTGCACTTTCTGTCCTAGCACTTCTCTGAACTCAAGGTGATTCAAAACAGCCTAAGACAGGGGAAGGCTAACACAGTGAAAGTAACTGCATTTTTTGGTGTAACTTAGAAATCAATGTGGCACTGCACCCATTTAGTCTCAGCTATCAAAAGCCATCCCAAATGGTCTTGCAGTGCTTTGGAGCCATGAGAGTGATCAATGGTATATTATGGACTTTGCTCACATTAGCCTATATCCATGATGGTCATATTTCCATTGCAACCCTCTAAGCTGCCCAAAAACAGCATCAAAGGGGTTCCTAGCCCTCTAGAACAGGTTTTTGGGGTACATAGGGAGAGGAGTGAGAAAGTAACTCCCCCACTTCTCCTGGATGCCATTGTCCTGGCAGCAGGTTTTCAATGTTGGATCTGGTCCACTGAGTTGCAGGACAGTCCCATCTGTCCACCAAAGAGAGATGGAATTGTAGGTTTTGCAAGGGGAGTCTGCAGTGTAACATGCTCTGTATCTCCCAAAGTCCCATGCTCTGTATCTCCACTAATAGACCTATTTGTTCATGCTAGTGGCAGCCTACCATCAGTACTAGCCATAAGGGGGCTTAGATCAGTGGTACAGCACATGCTTTGCATATAGGAGGTACAAGGGTCACTCCCCAGAGTCTGCTGTTAAAAGGATCTGATGTTGCCAAACCAAGGATTATCTCCATATTGTCTTCAGAGCCTCTGAAGAGCTACCCCAGCCAGAGATAATAATAATAATAATAATAATAATAATAATAATAATAATAATAATAATAA
>NW_024802943.1:1059854-1079851 GCF_019175285.1 Sceloporus undulatus
ATTTTATTTATATCCCGCCCTTCCATGGATATGATCAGGGCGGCTTACAAAATTTAAAAAACATTACAATACAAAGTTAAAATCCAATAATCAGTTAAAAACATTACTACAAGACAGGAACAGGAAAACAATAAAATAGAAAATACACATGGCAGGGGCAGAAAAAAATGAAAATTAAACATCAATCCAGGGTCAAAAGAGAAAAGAGGGGAAAGGGGGCAGGAAAATAAATGGACAAATTAAGGTGGGAAGGCCAGCCAGAATAGGTATGTTTTCAACTGTTTTTTAAAAACAGCTAATGAGGCGGCGGAGCGAAGCTCTACAGGGAGCTTATTCCAAAGGGGGGGCAGCAATAGTAAAAGCCCTCTGTGAGGTCCGCACATGATTGGACCTAGGGACCTCCAACAGTTTAGTCCCGGAAGTTCTGAGTGTGCGAGGCGGATTATATGGGGAGAGGCGGTCCTCCAAGTACCCTGGGCCCAAGCCATTTAGGGCTTTATAGGTCAAAACCAACACCTTGTATTGAGCTCGGAAGCGAATAGGCAGCCAGTGAAGATCTTTTAGAATAGGTGTTACATGGTCTGACCTGGAACTACCAGCGACCAATCTGGCTGCCATATTCTGCACCAATTGCAGCTTCCGGGTTTGGTACAAGGGTTGCCCCATGTAGAGCGCGTTGCAGAAATCCAATCGAGAGGTTACCAAAGCATGTACAACAGTTTCTAGGTCCTTTCGGTCCAGGTAGGGACGCAGCTGGCGTATCAGCCGAAGCTGGTAACAGGCACTCCTGACCGTTGCATCCACCTGAGAAGTCAACTGGAGCGATGAATCAAGGAGCACTCCCAAGCTGCGCACCGAGTCCTTCAGGGGGAGCGTGACCCCGTTCAGGACCGGGCGACAGATCTCACCACCAGAAACCGGGGAACCTCTCACCAGTACTTCCGTTTTCCCTGGATTCACACTGAGTTTGTTCTCCCTCATCCAGCCCATTACCGACGCCAAGCAGGCATCTAGAGGAGAGATGCCATCCTTAGTTACTGTATCAGTCGGAGACATAGAGAAAATTATCTGGGTGTCATCAGCGTACTGATAACACCGCGCCCCATGTCTCCGGATGATCTCTCCCAGCGGCTTCATGTAAATGTTGAATAGCATAGGGGACAAAATCGCTCCCTGAGGGACACCAGATGTCAGGGCCCTCCTATCGGAGCGACAGTCCCCCAGCTCCACCATCTGGGACCTGCCCGAGAGGTAGGAACGGAACCACTGCAAGGCAGTGCCTCCAATTCCCAACTCCCTCAGGCGTCCCAGAAGGATACTGTGGTCAATGGTATCGAAGGCCGCTGAGATGTCCAAAAGCACTAACAGGAATACGCTCCCCCTGTCCATGCCCAGACGGAGATCATCAACTAAGGCGACCATGGCAGTCTCAACTCCATAGCCCACCCGGAAGCCGGTTTGAAATGGGTCCAGAAAATCAGTGTCGTCCAAGATCGACTGAAGCTGGAAGGCGACTGCTCTCTCGATCACCTTCCCCAAAAAAGGTAACAGCGAGATGGGTCTATAATTATTATGGAGCAGGGGGTCTAAGGAGGGCTTCTTTAGCAGGGGTTTAACCACTGCTAGTTTTAATTTGGATGGAAACTGACCCTCACTTAGAGATGTATTAATTATGTGGTGCAACATTAGTCGCACCACATCTCCCCCCTGAGCTGTCAACCATGAGGGACAGGGATCAAGAGAGCAAGTCGTCCTCCTAACACTTCGGAGGATCTTGTCCACTTCATCGGTACTAACAAACTCAAAGTGATCCAGTATAACAGGGACCACGGACGCTTCGGACACCTCTACTGTAGGATCTGCACAAAGACTGGCGTCGAGATCAGCCCTTACCCGAGAGATTTTATCCGCAAAGAAGTTGTTAAAATTGTCGCAGCAGGCTTTAGATGGCTCCAAAATAGGGCTCAGGGTGGGAGGGCGCCGGGTTAGCTCCCTAACAACCCTGAACAGCTCTGCCGGACGCGACTCTGCGGACGCAATACGTGCAGCATAGAAGGAATTCTTTGCTGCACGTATTGCCACTCCGTAAGCTCTCAAATGAGAGCGAAGAAGTGTCCCGTCGGACAAGTGCTGATGTCTTCGCCATTTGTGCTCTAGTCGTTGCACGACCCGCTTCCTTGCCCTGAGATCTTCCGTATACCAGGGATGTTTGTTGGAAGCAGGCCGGAAAGGACGCTTGGGAGCGATACTGTGTATAGCCCTAGAGAGATTAGTATCCCAGATGTCGGTAAGGGCGTCAACAGAATCGCCGTCAGAGCCAGTCGTATACCCCTCTAGGGCTTCTTGGAACCTTATGGGTTCCATCAGCCTTCGAGGGTGGACCATCCTAATGGGTCCGCCACCCCCCGGGAGGGTTAATGGTAGGAGCCTTGATTCTAGCCTCAACCAGGAAATGATCCGTCCATGACAAGGGAGAGACATTAGAGATCTCTACCCAACGGAGCCTCCATGTCCGTACTGAAGATCACATCAAGAGTATTACCGGCACAATGTGTTGGCCCTGAGACTAATTGAGACAGGCCCATGGCTGTCATGGTAGTCATGAACTCCCGAGCTGCACCAGTTGGAATATCATTGGCCTCGAAAGGGATGTTGAGGTCCCCCAGGACAAGAAGCCTAGGGGACTCCAGCACCAGTTCCGGGACCAACTGTGTCAGCTCGGCCAGGGAATCTGTTAGCACACGGGGTGGCCGGTAGACCAACAGAATCCCTAGACTGTCTCTGGCCTTCAGGGACAGGTAAATACATTCGATGTGATCTGTTTTCCGGACTGGGATCCTGGTTAAAGAAAGAGTGTTTTTATGGACCAAGGCAACACCGCCCCCCCGCCCACCTAACCTGATCTGGTCCTTAACTGAGAACCCGGCTGGAAGGGCCTGGGCCCACACTGCCTCACTCTCAGGCCCCAGCCAGGTCTCAGTAATGCATGCCAGGTCACAGTTTTTATCCTGCAAAAGATCATACACGATGTGGGTCTTATTTTTTATAGACCTGGTGTTGCATAGGAGCAGTAACAGGGTTTGTGGTACGACTGGGCTGACCCTCAGGCCTCTTTGGTTAGGAAAGTGGAAGGAAGGAGAGATAGGTATCACACATCGATCTCCCCTTCCATTTAAACACCTATCCACAGTCCTACCGCCATACCTCCCCTTGCCTCGCACAATCTCAATCGGGGCTCCCATTGCAAATGCATCCGCCACCACAGCTGGCCTCCCACATCCCATTCCCACCCCCAAATCCAGTAACAACAAAAAAACCCCGCAAAAACAAAGGAAGACAACAGAAGGTGTCATTCCTAAAGACACAAACTTATCCAAAAAAATTACCCCAAATTGCAAAAGACCCAGCTCAAACCATAAACAATATGGCGAGCAGATAGGTTCCTGTTCCTCCTGAAGAAGGAACGCCAATATTGCGCCAGGAAAAAAAAAACCTCAACTCCTCCCTCCCTTCAGCGCCGCGGGCGGCAAAGAGTCCTCCTGACGTGGCGCGGGGGCGCGCCCAGCTGGTCTGTGCCGGCGTCCTCAGGTTGGGGGCTGGCGGGCCGGCTTTTAAAGAGAGAGCCGCTCCCACCGACTCAACTCCTCCCTCCCTTCAGCGCCGGTAGCTGTGGTTCTCTAGCTGTTTTAAGGCTACTTCTCCCAACTGCCATAGTCAGCACTGCCAATGGTAAACAATTATTGGAGCTACAATCCAGAAATATCTAGAGCCAGAGATGTCCATCCCTGGACCAGACTTTCCATCTATTTTTTAAAAACCAAAGATATTCAGTTCCATATATTTTGCTATTCCTTTGCACTGCTAAAATCATTATACGTCAAAAAATTATATTTTATCTTCTGGGGACAATGTACTGAAACAATGTCTTGAGAAATGAATAAAAGATGGAAGATAGATTATTTCTGTAAGAAGGAGACTGTGCTTGCTTGTAGAAACAAAACAAAAAATCACATATTTTGAATGGGTAGAGAAATACCAGCTTCAGAATGACTGTAAAAAAGAAAAAGAAAAAAGTAACACCAAGAGCTTACAGAAAATTTAAGGCCCCTTGTAAAGATCTCAATACCTAGGGAATTACTGGCATTATAAGGGAGTATGGTTAGAAAAAGCAATTTATAGCAGCTAATTAATGGCTATTTTAAAAAGTGCTTTTCTAATTGAGAAAGTTGGTTTTACCCTGAAAGTGGTTCAGTGTGTGTATGCTCTCACACGCAGCCACTGGAATATGACAGAACTCTACTTGTTATTAATACTACAGTTCTTTTATGACTGAATTAAAGGGTCATTAAAAAGGGAAATGCTGCCACAGATGCAATTTGCCATGAATGAAAAAGTAATAGATGTGGTTCTTCAGTGCTTCCCAGGTTAAGATGTTATTTTTTAATAGAACCTGTTGTCAAAAAATATTGGAAAGAGTATTTTCTTTTTACCAGACTGCAAACTCCTGGATTCCTTAAGATGCAGCCATGGCAAATAAAATGGAATCAAAGTGGTATCATTCTATAGTGTGAAAGGGTGCATAGAAAAACAGTATGTTAGTAAAATGGCTAGAATATTTCCTATACACATGAAAAAGCAATAAGCAAACTGAAGACCTACCTGAGCATCATAGGATGCATCTATACAGTAGAAATAATGAAGTATGATCCCATTTTAACTGCCACGGCAGCGAAGATTAAAGACTTTGTAGAACTACAAATCTCATTATTCCGTAGGATGCAGCTACAGCACTTAAAATGGTGTCCGTGTTATATCTATCTACAGTGTAGATATACCTCTAATCATCATGATTATGTTTTGGAGAGATAGCAAAATGCCATGGGGTCATTTATATCTGGACTGACTGTTCATCTTTGTCACACCTCATCACAGAATCCTAAAGCTACAAGGAACCCAAAGATTAGATACTTTAACCCCCATCATAACCATATTTTGCCAGAACTATCTGCCCACAAGTAGTCTAAAGGTTAGCACTTAATCCATCAGTAGTTGTATCACATAATATCTACAATATTCCTATTGAAGTAACAGCAAACCTACTGTAGATTCTTTCTTTCATCCAGTTAATTACCTAGCACCATAGACCTCTAAGCAGAGACCTGCAGTAATTAACTTTATGGTTCAAACAACATACTAGCAATTTACCTCAAGCCCTATTACTGCAGCAAAGACATAATGTTTGTGCAAATCTCGTCTTAGGATCTATTTACATCATTCTTCCTACTGTGCCCTCCATCAAGATTACACTATGACCACGCTGCCTATCAAAATAATCCCCAACCCTTCCACTGTTTCCTTGAGTTTGCTTCCTTTGTCATGCCTACCTATCAATCTTTAGTTTAGATTGACATATTTTTAAGCAGGGATTATTCTTGTTTTGTTTCCTCTGCACAGCCAACTACAATAGGCACTAAGCCTGGAGCTGAAATGACACAAATAAGCAGCAGCATTTGCAACAGGATATGCTAAGGCTCTGATAGATTTTCTTTTCTGAGTCTTTCTTTGACAAATGAGTCCCAAATCAAAGTGGCATCATAAATACCCAAATAGCATAAATCTTTCTTTCACCCCCGCCAACCCCCTTTTTGCATTAATTTAAAAGAAATCTTACATAAAACATTTCAAAGTAGGAAACATTCCCACACACACTTCCAGCATTCTTGTATTTAAAAATTGAGAGATTTTCCATTCTTTGATGTGTAACCAAGATGCTGTAATGATAATACACTGAGATTCAAACAATGTATTTACTAGTTGAATCACAGAAATATTAATGCTACCTTGTTCATGCAATGCCTCTAACAAGAACATTGATGCATTTTGCATTAAGTCGAGACATTTATGCCCCAAAATTGACCTTTAAATCCTGGGTCAACTTATATACAGGTTAGGAACTAGTACTGCTTAGAAAGATCTGAAAACAAGCAACCCTGATGCCCCATTCTTAGTGCCTTAAGGCACCTCTCTCTCTCTCTCTCTCTCTCTCTCTCTGTGTGTGTGTGTGTGTGTGTGTGTGTGAAAGAGGTTCCCAGTCCAATTTACAAGCCATTTCTTCCCATGGAAGAAACTCCTCATTTAACACCCCTTCCTTCCCTTCTCAATCCAATGTTAAAACCTCTCCATCCATACCTGGGAATCAGTGTTAGGTGGTCGAGAGAGCTCCAAAGAAGAAGGAGGGATGGAAGTGGTATTTTCCCCTTTCCATCCTTCGTTACAGCCCCTTAAGTTTTACCCTCGACTTATCCATGGGTCATATCAAAATTCATGATTTTGACCCTGTAACCTTCACTCAACTTATACATGAAGTCGACATAATTAGGTTAGGTGAATGTTGAAGGAAGTCATCTTCCCATGTAAACTAATCACAGAAAGTAGTGGGGACATCCCAGACAAAAAAGATGTATCAAGAACATTAAAAGGAAAAGTCTGACTCCATTCCAATGCAAATAAATCTAGCGCCTCCTAGTAACTGAACTATATAACAATATCCACACAAATATACTACATTTGTATATCCAGTCACAGCCTTTCCTTGTATTGTTGACATTTTATTGTTGTTGTTAACTGCCTTCGTGTTGATCTCAACCCATGGAGACCCTATGGATGAGACATCTCCAGACCTCCCTGTCCTCTACTGTTCTGCCCAGTATTTGTTGCAATAGCTGGTGCAATAAATTATCAAGTGTAATTTTTAAATGTAAATCACTCTTCCTTTTTCTCAGCCACACATTTCCTCTTTTGGGGCAAAGCATAAATGTCCCCCACCCTATCCAAAGCACTTAATGAGATTTTCATTTCCTAGCTAGGATTAATATTCTGCAGGATTTGAAACTAATGGAACAAATAATTAACAACAAAGGAAAAGAAGTAAATTATTTCACATTGTTTACATGATGATAGGACAGAATAGCTTCCAACAGAGAGAAGGTGCCAAGTGGCAATTGGCCAGAGGTGTAGGGCACTTTGGCTAAAGTCCAGTGAAGTGTACCTCAGGATCTACAATCAAGTCCTTAATGATCTATGCCTGTTAGTGAGTAGAAGCCCATTGTGCAAAACATCTATATCCCTACAGCAGGGGTAGACAGTTATGGCCCTGCAGATGTCACTGGAGTGAAAATAGGAGGAAGGAACATCAACAATCTAAGATACACCAATGACACCATATTACTAGCTGAAAATATCATGAGCTTGGAACAATTATTGAGGAAAGTCAAGAAAGAAAGTACAAAGGCAGGCTTGTTGCTGTACATAAAGAAAACAAAATAATGACCACAGAGAGCCTACATAAATTCAACCTAGATAATGAGGAAATTGAAATAGTTAAAGATTTCTCATACCTTGGATCAAATATTGATCAAAACAGAGCCTGCAGTCAAAAAAATAAGAGGATGACTAAGAATGGGAAGGACAGCAGTGAAAGAACTACACAGAATCTTAAAGAGCAAAGATATACAATTGGCCACTAAAGTTTGAATCACCCAAGCCATGGTATCCATCAATATGTATGGATGTGAGAGCTGGACAGTGAAAAAAAGAAACTAAAAATAAAATTAACTCATTTGAGATGTGGTGCTGGAGAAGAGTGCTGAGAATACCATGGACAATCAAAAAGACAAACAGGTCCTTAAACAAATCAAGCTTGAAATACCCCTAAAAGCCAAGATGACAAAACTGAGGCTATCATACTTTGGTCACATGATGAGAAGGCACAACTCATTGGAAAAGACAATAATGCTAGAGAAGGCTGAGGATATTAGAAAAAGAGGAAGACCGCATGCCAGATGGATAGATTCCATTAGGGAGGTCATGAGCATTAATCTACAAGACCTAAGCAGAGCAGTGCAGGACAGGGCATCATGACATGGAGGTGTCTCATCTACAGGTTTGCCTTGAGTCAAGGTCAATTTAAGGGCAGTTAGCAACAACAACAGATGTCATTGGACTGCAAGTTCCATGATGCCTAACTACCAATGGCTATCCTGGCTATGACTGCTTAAAGTTGCAGTTCAAACAGCTGAAGTGCTATATGCACTTCATCCACCTCTGTCTTACAGCATTCTTGAAAAAGATTGGTTTAAGAAGAGTTAAAGAAGAGAAAACCCAATAGTAAAGCTCACAGAAGAGAATTCTCAGTAGGAATGTATTTCAGGCCAAATAACTGATGAAATGAACACCTAGAATGGCACAAGAGGCATAGGGAGACCTGACAGACCTATGAGCCCATTCCAGAACTTGGGAAAATTACTTTTTTGAATTACCATGCTCAAACTCTCACAGCCAGCAATAGCCACAATGGATGTGGTATGATTAAAAATGCAGTCTCCCAAGTGACTTTTCCAAATATCTGCCTTAAAGAATACAAAATCACCTTTCCCTCCTCATATTTTTTGTCTTTAGGGACATCTCCCCCACATGGCAAAGTTACAAGGGACAAGTGTTGCTGTTTTTAAGGACTACTCTGAGCAATGTCTCATAAAATCATTCCACCACACCATGCAGTTTCCACATCCTACCCAAGTACACTGGTGAACCTGAAAATAAAACCAAAATCTTTCAGAAAGACGCTTTGAAAAATGTTTTTCTCATCACCTCCATTGCTTGAGGGGTGATGAGTTCTCCCCTCCACACAAACTCTGATTTTCCTGAAATAACTAAACTGCAGTAAGCAACAAATCCACAATCCAAACTATAGCCCAGGCTTGAAGTAAATCCCAGTGATTCCAGAATGACATTCTTGTGAGCCTATGGCTACACATCTAATACTGAAGAGTAACACAAATCCTCAAGAAAACCTAAGAGAATCACTAATGGCTCAAACACCAAAAGGACTCCTCTAGCAGTTTGTTCTATTGCTACCATCGTGTTAATGTTTTTTTAATGATATTAGTCTTGGCAGATATTGTATATATAAACTCTTTCAGCTCCAGAAACTTCTTTCAGCTCCAGGGAGCCAAATTCAATTTCAGCGAAGTTCTCAGGGACAAAAATACTAACATATTTTAGTTTAAATCTCATACTACCAATAACTAAGCCACAAGGGGAAGCATTTCAATCTGTTAGAATGGGGTGGGGGGCAGGAAGAAGATGGAAAACCACCAAATAAATGATGGTGTCCAGGGGAAATGATTATTCCCTTCTAAAAAAACCTCAGAGGTCTAGATTAGGCCCCTAGAGCCAAAGGGTTTCCCACTCCTGCTTTAAAGTGACAGCTATTCAAGACTGGTCCTATTTTGAGATAGGGTGGGTGATGATGTAGGGTAAGGGGGGACTGGCATCCCACCAGCTATATTACTCCTTTGTTGTTGGCCTGGGTGAGTGACCTAGCCGACCAGTTTATTTAATCACCCTCTCCCAGAGCACCATGCTCAATGCTGTTGGAAAATGTCCCTCACAAAGCAAGAAGGCAGGGCAGCTGCCAGTCCAGACTACTCACTCCAACTGGTCCCAGAAGATGTACCTGCATTGCTCTGCCCACATGACTAATGCTGATCTTTCCATTCTGGTATTACTGTGGGAGAGGGGGAATGTTCCAGACCCTCCAGTGCAAATATTATCTCTCACACACCCCTCCAGAATAAACAACCCCACCAGAGGCCCTTTCACAGTACACAATTATAGCATTATAATTCCACCTTAAATTGCCACGGTTGCACCTTACAGAATCCTGGGGCTTGTAGGTTATTGAGGCACTAGAGCTCTCTGGCTGAGAATTTTAAATGCCTCTCCCAAAACTGTAAATCTGCCCTAACGGACAGAAAAGTCACCTTTAGCCCCATCAAATTTGCCCATCTGTTCATTAGAGCATTTGTCTAAGCTGGTAGCATAAGGGTATCAGGGTACAACAGAGAGCAAGTGACACCAGAGTCTTGGAGTACAGAGCTGTGTTTTACATGAGTGTGTGGGGTTTTTTTGAAAGCATTATATGGAGACTCAACTCTACAATTTCTAGCAAAACCAGAGCTAAACACACACTCCCACATACACCAGATGCAGCTAGAACTTTGTCAGTGCTAAAGTTTTGTTTTTTCAATCTAAGCACTATGCCATATGGGGTGGGGAGATTCCTACCATGCTTGTGAGGCAAGAGGTAAGTCCCCTCTTTGCATTGTGATCATTTCTCTTTCCTCTGTAACTAAAGGAAAACAAGACACAAAGTTGCATACATATTAAATAATGTTGCCAGGTTTTCAAAATTGCAGTAGGGGACAGCAGAAATTCATGACATGCAGAGTTGACAATCAGGAAGGAGCTATTAACAAGTTTGCCTTCTAACTAAATATCAAATGAAAATATAGTGGGCCCTTGTTATCTGCTGGGGTTTGGTTTCAGGACCTCCCTTGGATAACAAAATCCGTAGATGCTCAAGTCCCATTGAATACAATGGCATAGTAAAATGGTGTCCCTTATATAAAATGGCAAAATCAAGGTTGAAATTTATCCTTTTTAAAAAATATTTTCAAGCCGTCGATGCTTGAATCTGTGGATAAAAAAAATCCGTGGATAAGGACTGTACTGATTTCACTTAACCTAGCCATAGAAATACCTTAAAGGCACTAGATGCAGTCTGATCTTTCAAGTTAAGCAGGGTCAGCTCTGGTCAGAATTTGGATGGGAGATTGCCAACGAATATCAGGTGCTGTACACACTAGGAAAATCACCTCTGAGTATGCCTTTGCTATGAAAACCCTATGAAATTAATGGGGTCACTGTAAGCTGGCAGGCAACTTGAAGGCACATACATAAAGAGAGCCATTTTTTTTTGGCAAATTGACACATTATTCACATTCATAAATGGCATGATGCACACATTTATGTCTTTATTTAGGGCCCACACCCCCAAAATGTGGGATTTTAGCATCTGGATGAAAGAAAAAGCTTTCCAACCCTAAAATAAGGGGCAGATCTCATAAGATGTGCTTAGGAAGATAAATGTCTTAGACCAGCAATGTATACATTTATTCCTGAAAATGTAACTTAGAAATCATATTTAGTCTATATATTTTTATATAATGTCATCACACAACAGTATAAATAAACTTCTTTTAGATGTCAGTGGTAAATGCTACTCTTTCCAGATGAAGTTGTACACATTAATAGATATACCAATTACAGTTCTGTCCCCACTTTTCTCCATTTTGTCTTTGTTATTTGAGATCCAAATTAACATATAAAACGATTTAAAAGGCATCAAAAGGAATATGTTGGTAGCTACTTAGCAATCCTTTACTTCTTATACCAATGCTTCCAAACATTTTATACTTTAAAAAAAATCAGATGTGCAAAGAGTAAAAAAGATAAAATGGTTTTCCCTGCTCATTCTGTTTACTACATCATTTAGATGATATCATCTTCCTTCTAACAATCCAATCTTTTCATTTTAGGATCAGATTACACCACACAGTGTCCTATTGTCCTGTCCTAGTTGAACAATTTATGACTAATGACTAAAGCAAATGGAGAAATATCTGGGCTCATCCTGCTTTCAGCTTCTAAACAATTTGTTGTATAATTCGGACCCATGGTATTTCCTTTTAAGCCATTCTAATGCTTCTAATGGAACTAACTGTAATTTCTATTCTAGTCTAAATTACATCCACATCACATTTGGACAAAACTAATCAGAAATCTATTTCAATTGAACATTAAAGTCATCAAAGGGAACATTTGATATTAGTTCAATTATATCTTTTATTATTATTTATTGTTGTTGTTGTTTCTGCAGGGTGTATGCATTAGTAATTTCAATGCATCACTCAAAGGAACCTGACTATTAGACTTTATCCAACAGGGACAGCTGGAAGTTCTGATGTCAGTAGAGTAGTAAATCCTCTCCAGCTTGAAAGAGCTGTCAAAGAAGCTGAAATCCATCCCCTAAATAGATTCAGCACCTTGCATATCTCCTTTGAAGTTCTAAAACCTTAAAGCAGATGCACTACCCCCCTCTCACTGATACAGGTACCACCAGACACCACTGTTAGTATATATGAAACAAATTATTGTGGAAATATATTACAAAAACTTTTTTAAAAATCCAAACCTTGCCTTCATCCGCACTGTAGAAATAATCCAGTTTGATACCACTTTAACTATCATAACCCAATGCTATGGAATTCTGGGAATTATAGTTCATTGGCCAAATATCTCACAAAACAGAGAACAGAGAAGGCCAAATGTCTCACAAAATTACAAATCCCAGAATTCCATACATTGAGCCACGGCAGTTAAACTGGTGGATTATTCCTGCAAAAGAAAATCAGGGTAATAAACTAAGGAAAAGAGCATATGTGAACTTCATCCCACAACCAATTTTCTCCTTTCTTATCAAAATTCTACTGTCTTGCCTTATATCTCATACCTAAACCCAATGCATCTGAGGAAGTAGACTGAAGTCTACGAACGCTCCTGCTACCAACATCTTTCTTTCAGTTAGTCACAAAAGTGCTACAAGATCTCTCTACTTACTACACCCAATGTCTACCTAAAACTACAGTAGACACCAAGGAATCAATTGACTTTGGAAATATTGGCTTATCATTCAGCAACTGATTCAATAGATCTACTCTAGCAGGGACAAGCAATGGAATTTAGGCCTTATGCTGTTTGAGAAGAATATCTATAAATTCATGCATCTGAGGCAAAATCTAGCAACTTTAGAGAAATGCAGAACGTTCTCTTTTTTTAATTAATATTTTTGAAATTTTACAAAAATACTTTTAGTATACTTTCCATACATACATGTACTTTTGCATCTTATTCATTTTTTAAAAAACTATATATCACCTCAGTGCACCCCACCCCCGGAGCCATTCCCTTCTTTATACTCCATCCAAAATTTTAACTCCTCCTGTGGAGGTAATTCCCCATCTTCTTTTCTCAGTATCTCAGTACATTTCCAATAATTTTTTTCCATATTTCATCAAAATGCAAAACGTTCTTGAGAAATGTTGTGAGAGCTCTCCAAATTACAGTGATGATGAGCCTGAAAAGGAACTCCATAAATTCACTCCTAAAGGTACAATGAAAGCTGTGTTATACTGAGTCAGATAATTGGTATATTTAGAACCATGTGGATGAAGAGAATCTTCACAATTTCAATCTTTCTTGGAGCAACTTTAAATGTTTTTTCCTAATCACACGCCTTGCAAAAAGGCGAGAAAGTTGTGACACTGCCTTCTGTAACACATTTTTTCTAAACCTTTGTTGTTCCTATTTTTTGTGATAAAAGGGTCACTATACAGTGACTTTACCACTAAAATATCTTGTATAAATTGAACTTATGTACATCACATATACAGAACATGAAAATATATGAATATTTAAATAAAATATTAATAGGCAGTCATCAGAGCTGACACTCAACATTCAAACACTGAATTCATTAGTAACTGCTTTTTTATAAATAAAAAGAACCATAAAACAGTGGGAATTAACAAAATTAGCACCTAAAAAGATAAAATAATAAAGATTATTTTCAATATCATGTTAGGCCAACTTCTTCATAATATCTTTCTAAGAAAAGGCAGCTCAGTTAAAATGAATTTTCAGAGCCCATTTAAAGTGCTGTAAGGATGGGTTATTGATACCTCAATTAGAACAAAAGTTTGCAGGCATGGAGCCACCACCATGAAGCCACTATCCCCTGAACCGGTCTATCTAACTGATTTCACCAGCAGTCACACAAACTAGGTTCTCCAAAACTCAAGTGCATGTACACTGATATGGATGAAGACAGTTCAGATAATCTTACATTAAACTGCTGAAGATTTTAATGACAATAATCTGAACTGGGCTTGGAAACATCCCAGAAATGTGTACAATGAGTCCACTATTAGCATCATAAATGCCTGCTGAATCACCATAAACATGCAAGCTAAATGCCAACTGGTCCATCCATGACAACATCCAAGCAGATACACCTTAAAGCAGCAGCTGAAATTTCCAAACAAACCTTCAAAGGTAGTAGCCCCATGTATAGTGTATGACAGCAGTCTAACCTTGTTGACACCAGTGCATGTGGGGTTGTGGTAACATTGGGCTTCCCCAGTTGGCATACCAGTCAAAGCTGATAAAAAGCATTCCAGGGCTGCCACTACCTGCCTAAGAGAACCCACAAACTACAACTACATTTGAAGTCAGTGATGGTGGAAAAACAACTGTTATCTATCAAATGATAGAAATAATACTAAGATATGGATTATAATAGAACAAGGTGCAGTATAAATATAAAAATAATATCAATGGAAGGAAAGGATGTGGAATCTACACTATTCTCAAAACACTGCTTCCAAAGAATTAAATAGCACATATTTGTTCAAAACTATACAAACATGCTGCTTGGGGA
Organism: Sceloporus undulatus; assembly: GCF_019175285.1. NCBI lineage: Eukaryota > Metazoa > Chordata > Lepidosauria > Squamata > Phrynosomatidae > Sceloporus > Sceloporus undulatus. Next base: position 1,074,256 of record NW_024802943.1, read on the forward strand.
TTCAAAACCAAAATCTCTTTTAACAATCCAGCCAGCGATGGCCTGAAACATAGGTTGATTTTTTCATCTTTTCTAAGGTCAAACACAAAGATGTACTGTATTATGATATCAGAACTTTCAGCTTCTTACCCTCTTCAATGTCATTTCTTAACGATGCTTCCAGCAATGCAACACTAGCCTCAAAGGAAACCTTCTTGCGGCTGACAGCATTTCTCTTCTTCTCATGCTTTCTCTTCTTGTGCTGCATCTCTTTTTCATACTGTGCCCACTTCTTCAGCTGCTGAGCTCTGCGCTTCTGAGCTGCCCGGAGCCGCTCCAGTGTGGGCACCTTATCCAGCAGCTGGAGCTCGGTCAGCAAGTCCACGTGGGTGTCCATTGCCTCAGTGAATGGGTCAATGGGTCAACCACACTTCTGCTGGATCAGAAGCCCAGTCTGAGCCCCTTGTGATAGCTGTCTGGTGCTAAGAAAACATTCTGTGGCTGGACTGGGAGGACTTCTTCCTAGATTTTGAAGAGCACATGATGAAATCCTGGAGAGAGAGACAGAAAGAGAGAGAGGGGAAAAAAAGGGGGGGTGACTCCGTGAATCTTGTGCCTGATGAAAAAGCAAGACAATACAAAGCCAGTATAAAAATACTTTCACAAATTGCTGTGTCCTAGATTATTATATGTACCTGCTTTCATTCATTTTACAAAGAACTAGAAATGAAATACAAGAAGAGCATTCTGCCAACAGCTACATTTTCAAATACTAATCTATTCATATATTAGGTTAGACTTCATCTGATTATATTAAAATTGGATGAAGAACACTGAACTCTAAAAGCTTCCTTCTATATATTTGCTAATCCTAGGGCAGTCATGAACTCATTTCAGCCTTTCTCTTTGGTTAGAACAATCCATTCATTTGGTTATTTGTCAAAATCACTGACCATACGAAAGAACGTTAAAAAAACAGTTCCCATATTTCATTTGTTTAGACATTAGGATTAAATTAAAAGCAGTTGAATTAACAGCAATTCCACCAACCTGGCAATCTCATAGCTTCCAGATCACCTTGTTTTTACCATGAAATAAATGAAAATGTAAGCCTTGTAAGAACTAACGAGTGGGATTTGCACACTTTGAAAGCATAATCAGCCACTGCATGTAACCCTAAGTACTATCCCAAATACTCAGTAAAATAATTTCTGGGTTCTGGAAAACAAATTACATTTCTTGGTTCTCGTGGACAGAAATCCTGGATCTCATTTTACAGTATGACAACCTGTTAAATTTTGACTGTATCAACAAAACTTGTCAACTAAAATTAAAGTGATACAGTCTACTTCAACTACAGTGCCTAAATCCAAAAAGAAGGGTTTTAATGGTTTATATTGAATGGATTCTCTAGCTTTGCATTCAGAAGGCCCATCTGCCACTCAGGATAGAGCAGAATTGCAAAGAAATCAGGTTAACATCTACAGATAGATATAAGGATAATTTCTGCTAGATCAGCAGTTGATCTCCAAAACTATAGCAACAGTTAATAAAATAGAAAGTATGGCTGACTTGTACTCACTGCTCATTTCTCAGCCTCAGTCTTCCTCGCCTGTAAAACAGGAGCCTTAACTGGTTGCTTTTGACCCAGGACCTCTTCACACTACTGCAATAATTCCATCATATAGAATCATGGGGCATATAGTTTGGTGAGGCACTGGATCTCTCTGGTTGAGCATTCTAAATGCCCCTCCCTAAATAACCAATCCCAGAATTCCATAGGATGCAGCCATGACAGTTTAAAGAGGAATTACAGTGCCGTCATCTTATAGTGTGAATGGTATTTGTGCAGCATTACTGGTCAGGTTAACATTGGCGCATTACAAACAGCCCAAAACGGGTGGTCTCGCGCCGCTGCCGGTTGCTGCGTCTGGGAAGTGCAGCAGCCAAACCGCATGGTTCCTGGGTGCAGCAAGAAAGAAGTTCCAAAATGGCGCTTCTTCCTGTGCCCTGGAAGAGGCGCTGCAAGGCACGAGGCGCACACTCGCGGCGCCACTTCCAGCATGTGACGTCCGGACACTGCGCATCCGCGACATCAAAATGGTGGCGCCCATCTGTATGCGGCAGCGGCGCCATTTTGACGTACTCGTTACGCATGAGGGGCAAGGCGCATCAGGAAGTGCCGCCCCTCACGCGTAACAACGGCATCTTATTGGCCCGTCTGTAACGCGCCAGTGTTAGAACACTTGATCTTCAGTAATTCATATGTAGATGACTATATAACCCTGTACGTTATCCCAGATGGGGCAAGAAATTGGCTCTGTCACTGGGACCAATTTTTGCTTCTGGCTTTGGCTGATGGATCTCAGGCTGCAAGAAAAAAAAGCATATAGCTCCCCAAAGGCTGCCTACTTTAGACAGAGACAATAAAGGGCTAGACCTGTGGTTCCCAAACGTTGGTTCTCCAGATGTTTTTGACTTTGGCTCCCAGAATTCATAGCTGTTCACCAAGCTGGTTGGGGCTTCTGGGAGTTGAAGTCCAAAACACCTTAGGGACCAAAGTATGGGAACCATTAGGCTAGACAGTCTGACTCAGGATGAGGTAGCTCCTACATCTGTATGAAAATATTACTTATCCATACATTTTATTCTGAATTATTTAGTTGTATATAGTATTATTCTTTTCACATTAGACTATAAGAGATGTCCTGCTAGACTACACCAGGATCTAATGCAACATTCTGTTTCCCACAGTAGCCAACAAGATGGTTATGGGAACTTCTAAGCCCTCTCTCACTGTTCCCAAGAAACCAGCGTTATTCTGTCTTGGGAGCTTTGCTAGGGCCAGTAATAATTATACGATTACATGAATTTACTTAATTATGTGAACTCATTTTCAATTTTAGCACAATTTGAAGTGTACAGCAGAGCTCTAGGGTCAGTGCATGAAAGGAGGTCAGCAAAAAAGAGAACAGGCCAAGGGATTATGAAATGAGAGAAAAGGATACTCAAGACTCTTTCAGGTTTCTGGTTTACAGAGCTGATTATCAACATTATTTCAAATACCACAGGATCAACCCCTCACCCGAAATGCTGTTTCTGACAGTGTTCATTTACTTTATTTATTTTAAATCCTGCTTTTCTATTAATACTGGGACCAAAAGCAGCTCACAGCATGATTAAATAACAGATAACAGGTGAAAAAACTGGGAGTTATATTTAAACACAAACAAATTATCATGCTAAAAACAACCACAAAATCAATATATATATATTTTAAATTGAAAGCATATCAGAGATCCAGCATCCCCTCCCCCCTAAAAACCCCTTCTTCAGAAGTCACTCAGTTGCCAAAGTCCTGCCTGAATATAAAGGTCTTTGTGCACCTGAAAAAAATAACAGGGAGGGAGCTAACTTGGCTTCCCTTGGAAAGGAGTTCCACAGCTTGGGAGCCGCCAACAAGAAACTCAAATATTTAGTGATGTTGGGTAATATTTAGTGCTGTTGATCCTGAGATTTCAGAGCCAAAACCAAGGAGAGACCAAGAAATGGCCTGCTAGAGATATCACAGGGAGTGATCTCAGTCTAACAAATGATAATGTCTTTGGTTGGACATATTACAGGCTCTGTGTTGAACAGTGAAAATAAACCTTTACCAGCAATATTCTGAACACTTTTGCAAGTACAGCTCATGGGAGTTGTAGTCTAGCTTTTCCAAACCCTACTCTGAATAGGAAAGAACCCCCCCCCCTTTCTCAGTTCAGTTTTTAATAGTTTTGCAAATACTGATTTTTAACGCATTTGAGATTTAGTACAAAGAACATTTTTCAAACTCTGCTTTTAATTGCTGCTTTTAACCACCAAGAGCCCTGGTGGTGCAGTGATTAAATGCCTGTATTGCAGCCACTCACTCACAAACTATAAGGCTGCAAGTTCAATACCAATCCAGTGGCTAAAGCTTGAATCCTTCCGAAGTCGGTAAAATAAGTATCTAGATTGTTGGGGGCAGTTAGCTTACACTTTGTAAATTGCTTAGGGAGTGCTTAAGTGCACTGATAAGCAGTATAGAAATGTACTTGCTATTGCTATTGCTATTAACCCTCACTGGCCACACTTTCTTTCTCTTTCTCAGATGTAGGAGGAAGAATGAGCAAAACAGAGAAAGGCAGGAAAAGATGTTTAACCAGCAGTTGAGGTAGAGGATGGAAGAAAAAGAGAAAACGTGTAGCGGCAAATAGAGAGTTTAGCCTGGAGCTGATGAAGGATGGGAGAAAGAGGGCAACATAGAGAGAAGAGGGTCTAGGCAATGAGGAAGATGAGTAGAGGAAGCAGTTAGGGAGAGGGAGAAGGAGCAAGAGGATGAAAGGGAGGGGTAGAATTAAGAATTAAAACAGAAAGGAGTCAATCACCTTTTTAGAAATGAAAATGGAAGAAACACCTGTACCACATTTTTTGCTAACAGTCATGCAACCCACATATGCCCCAGATCAGAAAATAAAATTATACTGGTTTCAACCATTCAAGGTGGGAAAAGCCACAGAGCAGCAATCTTTTAGCTTACTCCTGAGCTAGTGAATCCAGAGGTAGTTCATTATTTCCCATACTCACTACTCCCTCTCCTCTGAGCTATGGTACCAAGTTGCCACAGTTGGAAAAACTTTGAGAGAAGAAAGGAGGAGGGGATGGGGGGCTTAGGTGAATTTGTCGCAGAGTCTACAGCAGCCATTCTAAAGCAGCCTACAGCAGTAGGGACCAGCAAGCTGGCAACATTCTATTTGATTCTCCCCTTTCCCTTGAAAACTGGAGAAAGGGGTCGGTCCAAACCCTGAGATCTGGGAACTCCATGAGAATTAGCCAGGCAATAAAAATAATGGTGACAATTATAAAGAAATGAAATGCTGTGGATTATCAATTAGTAGAAGTAGGCATTTAATCCACTGAAACAAGAAGTAGTCCAGCAGAACACAAATGAAAACAGATTTTTCTTTTTAAAAATTAGTGTGCAAAGGAGCACTTTGGGGCAACAGTTTTCACAGAGTGTGCACTCTGACAGAACCTGCCCTAGAATTTAGCATTAAATAGGTCATTCTCTGTCTTATACAAGTCATGAAGGACAGTTCCAGTTTCACACAAGCCATATGTCACACCTTCAGACTGGCCTAGTTGCACTTGACAGCTCCAGATCAAACACAGAATTTTCAATAGCTGCTGCTGCTGCTGCATTTTTCTCTCTCCTCCTTTCTTTCTATAGCAGTACTGTGGCTTCCTTCACATGCAGTGCTTCTCCATGGTGTTAATCCCATATGGCATGGGGTTGTGTATAAAAATGCACATGCCACCAGGTGAAACTGAGCCCTGGAGAAACAGCTTTCAGGCTGGCTCAGCTGCACAATATGTGTCAGCACAAAATGTCGCCAAGAGCAAAAACGACTGAGCTGAAATTATTTGTCTTGCATTCTCCAGTTCTAGCAACTCTGTAAAGGATGCAATCCTATGAAGACCACACTGTGTTCACTATTACACAGCCTTAAAAGAGGTTGTTTAAAGACCATTGAGCTATAAAGCCCTCCACCAGAGGCAATGTTTTAAAGATAAGCATTGCATCTGTTCTCTTGTA
>NW_024802943.1:1079861-1105529 GCF_019175285.1 Sceloporus undulatus
TAATAATAATAATAATAATAATAATAATAATAATAATAATAATAATATAGTTTATTTGTAACCTGCTTTTCCAAAATTTTGATCAAAGCGGTGAACAATTATATATAAAAACATTCCAATAAAATCAATTAAAAACAGCATTAAAAACAACACAGTATTACTAACAACAAAAGGGCCAGATAGAAGGGGAAGTCAATATATACATTCCAGGGTCATCAATGAAAAGGGGTAAGGGAAAAAATGATTTTTCATGGTGGGAAGGCTTGGGAAAAGAAATACGTCTTCAGGTTCTTTATAAAAAGAGCTAAAGATGTGGTGGAGCAGAGCTCATCTGGGAGACTATAGGTTGCAGTCCTTCAGAGTATATGGCAAAATAAAACATATTAGGCTTGAAAGTGCAACAAGAGTCTTCAGTTTTTTCTGCTCTAAATTAATCTGCATAATTCTCATAACAGGACAGTTAGGTATTCTGGACTTAAGAGGATTGGGAAATAGCAACCATCCTCCAAAGGACTGTTTTATTCATATTACACAACTAGCAAAACTCAAAAGTCCCTTCTGAAGTAGCATGCACAACCTCCTGTGATGTTGCTCTCCCTACCTTTATAGATATGTTTAATTTCCTCCTTACCCTTCTACCTGCTATAGGTTCTACCTATAAAAGAGGGGTGGCACATGGTCTGTGGAGTGTCTCACCCCAAATTGGTGGGGTTTCCCAACCAGACCACAACCTGCCTGAACTGTTACATTTCCAGTTACCTAGTACAGTATAGACTTTTACTGATGCAGTCATGTGGAGCATTCATTCAGTGACTTGTTTCCAAGTCAGTTACTAATCAGCTGGAAACATGAGGGTCAACCCTGCCAGGGTAAGAAAGTGTTATGGTAAGAGTGATGGATGCACATTGAAGGAGAATTTGATTTGGGGCATTTTCCATGAGAAACAGAACATATAGAAAGGTGTGTGTGTAGCTGAGCCACTGTTGTAGATTGATATTGGTGCAGTACTTTTTCACCCATTTGTATAGATGTGTTTTTACTGTGTAAAATGCTTAACTGAAACAGTAATTTTCATGTGCCTCTTTCCCCAGAGGCAACACAGTCTTAAATATTTAGAGTTTTCAGAAGAAAAAACCGAAGCAAGGATGGTGTGGGACTACAGAAGCTGTGACTAGCACTTTCTCCCTCCCTGTCCCCCCAACCATTTTTGCAAAATAAAAATAGAGATCAAGAAGTAATAGAAAGCATATTACCTCCTTCCATTGTGCAGCACAAAGAGATGGAATACGATACTGTGATCCTAGCTATAGAAAGAAGCTAGTGCTAGTAAGAGGGTTAAGAATAAAATACACTATTTGTCTTCTGTTGTAGCCAGCTTGTGCTGGTTTTGTACACAGACCACACCTATTATTCTGAACCCTCCTTCATGGAAGTGAAAAGCAACAACCTGCAATTCTTGAAATGACTCTCTGAAAAATGTTTGGTTCTTTTAAAAGACCACGTAAAAGGGAGAGCATTTCTCTGGTTCACCCAACAATTTAACACAGAGAAGAAAACATCCATGTTAAAATGAGTCATAAAGAGAATCACAGTGCTAGGAGACCCTCTGGGAGGTTAGATATGTTTGGAAAATATGCACTGCTAGAAAGCCAGAGATCTCAAAAGACTTTAATTCCTACTCTTGGTATGAGAGAAGTGGGGGGAACCATAGAGGAAAGGCTGAACAGAAGAACCCCATTTGTGAATACCTAACACCAAATAATTTGTATGTAAATCAGGCAGAGCTCGCCATTTTGCTTTTTCACAGTACTGTATTGGAGTATATTTTCTGTGTAAGCCTTCAGGGTGGAGGGGAAAGAAATGATAGCTATATGATACTGGAATGCTAACCAGACAACATACACTTAAATGCTTATTTTTCTATGTAACAGTATGTCCATAATTATGGTTGCGTGAGTTTTACCCTGAGTCCAGACATGCCATCAAATGGCAATCTATACCATTTATTTGCATGGCTCTCAACTTTAATATTTTTAAAAAAGCAAATCTAGCCCTTGCAGAAGTCGAGATGTGAAGCAAAATATGCAATCTCTATCTGATCTTTTTTTTTCTGTGAGCCACTAGCATTTTACTTTCTTGCAATGTGTTTAACCATTAAGAGAAGTCATTGACAACTTTACTGCCATTTTCAGGGCCTTATAGTTTATTTTTGTAGAGAGACGTCTTGATTGCTGCATTGCAAATATGCACAGCCTTGGCTCTGACATGGACAAGAAGCCCAGAATCTTTCTCTGAGAGAGCTTTTCTATTAATTTCGGCACATCAAGAGCCTACATCAGAATCACATTGTCTTTCAGAATACAGTCCATCCTATATATCAACTTGCTTGAATCCACTGAGCTCAGTGGTGCTTACTTTTGTGGAGAAGTATAGGATTATAATTTTAATTGACTTTTGAAAAAGAAAATGCCTTTTGTCAAACATGGGAAGATTTCTGTACATTCTGGGAGTAAATTGGTCCTCAGCTCCGTTTTTTAAAACAGAAGCCGGTTTTCAGATGAATGGCACTCAGAATATATATTATTTAATTCTGTCACCACTGTTATTATGTGGCATAATTACTGATAATTACATGGCACTGAAATGTATTTTTTAGCATACAAAGCACTTTTCCTACATTATCTCAGTAACCCTGAACTAATGCACCAGGAACAATGAATTCTGGTGCTCCCCCACCCATGAAAGGCCTCCATTATGACCGCTTGTCCCCTCCACTATGCTACTGTGGCCTTATCCCACCCTACCATCCTTCCTCTTCCCTATCCCACCAACATGTCTCTGTCCTTGCTTACCTGGACACGCTGTTTCCTTCCTGTCTCATCTTCTACTCAGCTCCTTCCTTGGAACCTTATCACTTGCCACATCATGCATAATTGTCTTCCTCTCCCTCACCCCCTTGCTATGTTTAATAACAATATATGTATATATTGGAGAATTCTCAAACTTGTTCATGCTTCATTTTGGCCAGTCCTGACAAAGTTTTTCGCCCTGATGATCAGACATGTGTGTGCATGTGTTGCCACTGAGTGCATATTATCTAATTATGTAAGCCAGCAATGATCACTATTATATAGCTATACTATTATTTTACACATCTTCCACCTCTTCCTCATCCACCTCTCTGTCCTCCTGTTTATAAAATAATGTTTATCTTACCACTCCTGCCCAAAAGGAAAAGACAGGTTTACAACAAAAACAATACAATTACAAAACCAATATTGTAAGAATAACTAATAAAACAAATGATGTTTAAAATTAGCATGAATTGAATAATCATAGAAAAAAAATGATGCAGTTATATCAGCCATTACTTCTGCAGGGCCTTTGAATATTTTTATTTAAATAATTTAATATCAAAATTATTAAACAATTAGTTAAAATTATTTGAACAATTACATTTAAATATTTTGAAAGTAACTAATTACTGTTGCAATTCAGTAACTGAACTGAAACAGTAACTAAAACAACTTTCTAGGTTCTGGATAGAAGAAACACAAATGTATTTACTTTCAGAAATTGTCTGCATGAAATGTCATGTTTGATGCCTGCCAAAATCTAAACATGAAGTGAGTAATCCCATCAGGATAACAAATGCCACTGTGAGTCCATATATTGGGAGATAGGTGGGACATACTCCTATTACTACTACTACTAATCTGAATGTCTTGTCCATGTATTACCATCCACATTACAATACAAGGACAATACCCTGACACAAACCCACATGCCAACTCTATCCTCATATTTCCATTCCCTTCTCCTTTTGTGTCTTGTCTTTTTAGATTGTAAGCCTGAGGGCAGAGAAATGTCTAATTTAAAATAATGTAAGCTGCTCTGATAGCCTTTTGGCTGAAGATCAGGGTAATAATAATAATAATAATAATAATAATAATAATATGTACTCTGGAAGTAACATTACAGGGGCCATTAACATCACTCACGACATCAGAGGTCCATTTACTTGCTCTTCCTCCAATGTGCTATATGCCATCCTATGCCAAAATTGATCCGTTATGTTCTACATTGGGTATCCAGGACAGTCACAAGTCACATACACAAGACAATTAATGAACAGAAATATGACATTAGAAATGGCAGTACCCAAAAACCAATTGCAGAACATTTCAATTTTCCTGGACATACAGTATGGGACTTACAGGTTGCAGTCCTTGAACAAGGAAATTATAGAAAAAGAACAGAAAGAGAAACTGCTGAATTGAATTATATTCACAAATTCCAATCCATTGGCAGAGATATGAGCAAAGACAATGGAACATTTATCTGTACTAATAAAAGAGTCCTCACTACTGCACATACAACAAATAAACAAAATCTTCTCAGAGAGTTTTGAACCAAGAAAAACTGACTTCTCATAAGCAGTTTTATTACTTTCTTACAGAAAAGATCTTAAAAACCTGTATCACCTTACCTAGCCCTTTGAAAATTTATGGCAAGGGTGCTAGTTTGCATCTTTCTGGATCCTATTACATTCTATACCACTCCCACAACTATATATACATGATTTATACCAAAGGCCTTCTTAGTACTCAGTATGAAGTACTGCATGTAAAGCAGCGGGCTTATAAACAGTCTTAAACGTTCTGCCAAATTTCTCTTTCCTCCCCTCCCTTCCTCCTTTTTATGCCACAAGAGACTAACAGGACTCAAGAGACTAAAGGAGCATTGTACATTTGTAAAGGTGCTATGTTGGGATAATGCCAGGACACCAACAACATGCAGTATCATGATAGCTGGCAGTGTTGCTGTGTCATTATGCTGCCATAGTGCCATGGTGTGATAAGGCCAAAATAATCACTTCCAGAGGCTTCCAAGACATGGAAACTGTCATTGGTGTTTCTTTTTTTGCAAATCAATGAATCAACCAACCAACCAAGACACCTGTATGCAATATGTAGGCCTCAAGATTCCCATCCTTAGAAAATTAATAGTTTTAATTACATTTATCCCAGATTTCCATTTCGTATGAAGGAAGAAACTCTGCTAGAACATGGCCACATAGCCCGAAAAACCCACAAAAAACTATGGATGCCGACCATGAAAGCCTTCGACTTCTCATATGAATTAGTTTTCATTATTTGTAAAATCAACACTGCTGATAACACTGATAACCTATCAGTAAGAGAACAATATTTAAAGCATTTGATGGCCTGTCCCTGATTCACAGTAAGAGTGACGAAAACAACCAACAACATATTGTATATACTCAAGTCTAAGTCTACAAGTCTTGAGTAAGTCTATAAATTTAGGTGAAAAAATAGATCTAAAACACATGTCGACTTATCCATGCATCAATGTAAGTACTGTACTTTATTTAAAAAGGAACCATCCCCTGGACAAGAGCATAATCTGTCCCAGAAGCACTGATTCCCCACCACCACACACCATTCTCTCATTCATCCAGCCTTTAGTGTGAGCACAAACAGTTATACCTGCTGGAATTTTGTAAGGTTTTTTTGGCACCGTTTTCCTTTGTTTCATCTTTTAGAACTTTTGTTATGTGCCCCTAAGTTTTAGCCTCAACTTATCCACAGGTCATATCAACATCCATAATTTTGGTCCCCAAACCTGCCTTTGATGGACTTATAGTCAAGTATATGCGGTATATCTGGAAAGCCCATACGATAAGCAAGTCTTCTTTATAGTTCACATTCCTCTTTATTATCTTTTTACTACTACTGATGCCAATTTGTCCCCTATTACTACAACTAGGGTCATACAAAGGCTCAACTCCTGCAAATTTTCCATGTGAAGTAATAATTAAGCTGTTGGTTATCAACATGTGGGTAGCCCCACGGGCTTTTGACTTTATTGAGTACAGGCAGTTCTGAAAAGTGCATCTGGAAAAGTAGTAGGAAGAAAATACATGAATGTCAAGCTTCCTTTACTGTAGTCAAAATTATAACATAAAGGTGCCAACCCCATTCTTGTACCCCAAAAACCCAGTCCTGATTCTAACTCAAGGGATGGAACATAAAAAATTTAAGAGAAAATGGGATTGTTTTTAAAAACTTGGATTAAAATTTATCATCGTCATCATCATCATAATCATCATCTATTTATTTATGCAGCACCATCAATTTAATTGCACTGTAAAAAAATTAAAACAACATAAATACTCATCTGTGCCAATGGCATACAATCTAATAAGAGTAAATAAATAAATAAATAATAAACTGGTTGTTGTTTTTTTAAAAAAATCCTAAATTATAACCATAGCCAATGAAAAGATCTGGGACTGTTCCAGAAGGGACCAAATGTCATATGCCACAAAGTTTAAAATCATAAATTTTCTTTTCAGAGTCATATATATATATTGGGCTCTGGAGACAGACTGGAAAGAAGAAACCAGCAGGAAGACCTAAAGTGTAGCCTTGTGACCTGAGTATAGCTGACCAGCTGATAAAAACAGAAGGGTACTAGACTGCAGAAAGTTCCCTTACAGGCAGGTTGCCTCCATTGAAAGTGTTGAAAATACTTGTAAGCAGGTTTTGAATGAAACTCCTAGAGATCTTGTCTATATGCATCCTACTGAAAGAACCAACTATATACTGTATTCAGGGTGATCAAACATCTTCCTTTTCCAGGACATGCCCTACATTTCAGCCTTCTGTCCAGGAGAATTCCCAAATGCCCTGCATTTTGAGTGTGGCTAAGAAGCATAAATGTATATTTATGTATTATTTTTAGTTTTTATTTTGTAATGTCCTACATTTTTAGAATGTCCTACATTTTGCGCTGCCTTGTCCTCCTTTGCGGTTGTGACGTCTGGTCACCCTGTATGTATTCAAGCTATTAGATCACTCCTAGGCCTGTAAAACGGAACATGACTTTTAGGGTTAAAGAAGAAGACCCTTTCAAATGTTTTTGTCATGCATGGGAGCGTAGTACTGTACATCTGTGCAGTTTTCATAGAGCTGTGTCACTCTGCTTTAGTGGAACAATGGAAAGAAAAAGCAGTTTTTAAGGCTTCCCAGTCACATGGTGAGAGGCTGAACATTTCTATGTCTACTTGTTTTATTCTGACCTTCAGATAAACATATGGCATTTAGGAGTGAATAATGATTTTAATTGCACCCTTCCACACCATGTGCTGAAATGATGTTTAAAGCATGAAACTGGTAAATGAGTTAATAATCATGGTGTAAGTGTGTTTTATCTTTTTATTTGCTTTTTAGCTTTTAAAGTGTATATTTGCAACATTTTGATACTGTGAATAGTTCACAAAATATTTTTAGTTGTATTGCTACTACTTTAAATTGTAACCTCCCCCAGTCCCAATGACAATAATATAAACATATATTCAGTGCTCTGGAAATTATTTTGAATACAGCAGTTGTGTAATCAAACTACGTTTAAATCAAAAAATCCCATCCATATGAAGCCCATTTAACTCTGGGGCATTGTGAGAAAGTAATATGGCAATTTGATACATTTTTTTTTAAATGTGGGGAATATCAACAAGAGATGCCAGATTCTCCTGCCAGATACTCCATACCCCATCAGCAGTATGGTGATAATAGACGTGACCTGCCTTACACAGTAGTTGTAAAGCAGTCTTCTTAAACTATCTGTCTTCCAGGCATGTTAGACTAGCCAGCATGCCTAATAACTATGCTGGAAAGGGAAATGGGATGGTCACTGTACTCCAACACACCAGGAGACCACCACCTGGAGAAGGCTATGGAAAAGGATTGCCAATTGAATATATAGGAAGTATTCCAGTAACATATTACTAACCAAAGTTCTCTGCTTAACTGGAGGTGCCTAGATGATTTCACAGCCTGAAAACTTAACAAAACAGTCTCGCTTCTTGTGGGTGTAGGGCTGATGCAACTTGGATCACAACAGCCACCTATAATATGCTTTGAATTTGTCATCAATTCAGAGGCAGTTTGGGAAGCTCTGACTTGCTCCTATGTCAAGTCCTTGACTGGCTCTATCATCAACAGTCTCATACCTGTGGAAGATGTGTGTGTGTTTGCAAACTGGGCAGCTTGCACACTTCTCTACTGATATAGATCACCACCAAAGGAAGTTGTACATGGAGAGGGGGGAAGAAAGCAAGAACAGATGCAGAGCACTCCATCAAGCCTGTAGGACACTCACCCATACTTTCACCCAAACCAGCAATTATTCTTCAGGTTACAGAAGCAGCAACTAGCTATCTCTTTGTTAAACACAAGGGCAAGACCACCAGCACTATCTAGAGGTAGGCTTATGGCTTCTTAGAAGAAAATGCAGGAGGAGTTGCCACTAAGAAAAGTGAAGAGGGAGGGCCTGACGGTGGTGTATAAAGCACATAATCTGCATGCAGATTCAGTAAGAAGGGCAACCGGCCAGTTTCTTTCTGACTTTGGTGTAACTTATTAATTAGTACATGACACAGTTCGGAAACCCCATACAGATTTCAGCTCAGCCGTACAAGCTGCCCATTTTCAAAATGACCCAGTTTCCTTCACAGGATCTTTCTTTCTTTCTTTTTTTGAATTATGCTTGTCGGTTCCGCTTTTTGCACAAACTGGTCAGTCTAATTATAGCACAGCCACAACCTCTTACCTGTGAAGCGGCAGAGGCCACTGTCATTCACAAAGGACTGCATCTGCATTCTTATTCTCTCAAAGGGGAGAGTTGCTTTTCTCTACAAGCCCAGATCCATTTCCATGAGCTCAGCACTTCCGTTTCTTGAGATGTGCTGAGAACATCCTGCAACCCGTGAACCACAACCAGAAGTGCAGAAAGCAGAACATTATCCATCAGAGCAGCCAAAAAGAGAGAGAGAGAGATGGAGCTAAATGTTAGGGGAAGCCATTTTATGTCAGCTCAGACTACAGGTTTGGAACAAAAAATCCATTCCAAAACCAGAAACTGCTAAAGAAAATGTTTGTTTTCTTAGAAAGGAGAACTCAGGTGTTTACAACTTTCCCCAGTTAACAAGACTTCAACACAGGGTTCCCACTAACATGTAAGTGAACCTTATTATTATCCTCAGTTCTCTAAAGTACAAATATGCCACTTGACTTTTTTGTTGTTGTTCTCAGTGTATCTTCCCCCCAGCTTGATATGTAATTGAATGCTACATATCACCAAGAATGTCTCATTTGGCCCTAAGAAAAGTCAGCTGTATTAAGGTGATTTCCTATACATACACATATTTTTTTTACAATGCTATAACTTTCTATTAGGTTTGTCAGATGTCAAAGTGAACTTTTTGCAAGAATCAGGTCAGGCTCCCCATTCTTCACATACATAAGCTCAGGACCAGAACAAAACAAATCAGAGATGGAAATATCTGCACATACACTTTAATATAGCAAAACTGATCCATTTTGGGCAGTGATGGGTAAAAGCCAATATGACTCAAGAACACACTGTTTTTGTATCTTTCAGGGGCTGATGAATTTCCAAGGTCTTGTTGCTCAGTAAGACTACTCATCCAGCTTGCTACTTTATAACGAACGATATCAGAAGTTGTGTAGTATTATAACAACAAAAACAGGCTGGCTTTAATTTAAATATGTAATAACTGGCCAAAGACACATGTCACCAATTTCTTCTCCACCCACAGGAGTGCCTGGTGGCATGATACTGCATTTTGCCATCAGCAAAAAACTACTGCATTTTGTCACAGACCAGTGACAAAGTACAAAGGTCATTCTACCTGACTTGCAACCCTCACTAAGCAATCTACTTCCTTGAAGAAAGCACATCTACAATCTTATACTCACTGCTGCAATCCTACACTTCTTTACCCATGACTGATTCCCACTGGACTCAATGGGATTTACTTCAGAATAGATGCATCTAGGATTACTCTGCAAGATTGCTACCCTGTACACACAGGCAGAAGAGCATCTTCCTAGACATTGTTGGATTTACTTCTGAGTTAAACTGTTTAGGATTACCCTTTCTAGACAGAGCACCTCCAATTTTAAAAAACCTAGTTAAAGTGCACATTTTCAATGGGCCCTTAACTAATTATTTAGCCACATACATGTCTGGCTAGGTGAAATTTATTTACATTTGCCATCCTATTATCAAGATAGACATAAGACAATAGAAAGAAAAATAGAGGGGGGGGGGGAGATAAAGAAAGAGAATGTTGATGGGAGAGGGAAGGTAGTCGGTACCTTGAAAGAAAGGGCAAGAACAGTGGCAGCTGTCTGGCAACAGTTCACACCGTAAACTTAAATTGGTTTTATACTACTTTACTAAGTATGGTTCCCCCAAAGAACCACAAGACATCAAGTATGGCATGCTATCTTGTTACAGAATCCTAGGGTATATAGTTAACAATGGTCTGAATTCTCTTGATAATCCCACCTAGAGTAGACCCACTGAATTAATTCAGTGCTCCATTAACACTTGTTGTAATACCCATTCATTCATCAGGCCTGTTGCAGCTGGGGTTAGGATTCAAGTGAACGTCTGCTTAGTACTGGATGGATGCAATTATTTCCACTCATGAATATATTCAAGGCTTGGCAGTAACAAAATGGGATATTTTCCACATAGGACCACACATGGTTCACTCCTAGGCAGTGTGCTCTAAACAACAGCTTCAGAAAGTCATTCTTAATACATCTGGAAATCAGGGTTCAATTCTCTGTTTGGCGATGGAAATCCACTAGATGACCTTGGACAAGTCACACATTCTCAGCTCCAGAAAACCCCATAATAGGGTCATCTTAAGGTCACCATAAATCACAAATGACTTGAAGTCACACAAGAGCAATGACAATCCCCTGGACAGCAACACCATACTCGACGGGCAATCTGGTAGTCAAAAGAGTAACTTTTCCAAAGTCTTATTTTAAAGGCACTAGAAGCAACAAATCTGCTAAAGCCAGGTTTGGGCCTAACTGACAGCTGGAAGGCAGACTATGGAAATCAATAATGCATACTGCCTTTGGATTTCATGAGGGAAAAGGGTATCATATAAATGTTTTTTAAAAATGTTTTGAAACATGGAGCCACTGAGAAACAAGAGGAATGTATCAGACTACTTTTCTCTGAATTTGTAACATTTATTGTTATTATGTGCCATCAAGGTATCTCTGATTGATGGTGACCTTATGAGTTATCATCATTATTATATTTACTTATATCCCACTTTTCCCCGAAAATTGGGACTCAAAGTAGCTTACAATTTAAAAGCAATTTTAAAAGAACGAGAGACCTCCAACAGCCCTGGTTATCAACTACGTCTTGCAGATTCAGAGCTGTGGCTTCTTTGATTGAATCTAGCTACCTGTATTATGGTTTCCTTTTTTCCCCACTGCCTTCCATTTTTCCAAACATACCTTGTGATATGTCCAAAATATGACAGTGTCAGTTTATTCATCCTCGCTTCTAGTGAGAGTTCAGCCTTGATTTGTTGACGTGTTCATTTCTCTTTTTAGCAGTCCCTGGTATCCATAGAACTCTTCTCTAGCACCACGTTTCAAATGACCTTATCTGTTTTTCAAAAACCCAGGTAAGATAGCCCCACTTAAAAGGGAATACCATGATGACTGAGCATGCTCAGTATATACAAGTGGCCTTTGAATTTTGGAGGTTAGCTACAAAAGTTTTTAAAAATGGAAGTGGCAACATTACTAGGATCCTTAACTCTGTGTGTGTATGTGTGTGTGTTATATGCCTTCAACTTATGGTGACCCACAGTAAGGCAACAGAAGGATGGCCAGCTGATCTATCTGCCTGGTAACTCTGGACTAAGGCATTCTGGTGAGATGAAGCTATATGTTTTATTATTTGTTTATTTTTAACCTAATAGCAAACTTGGGTTGAGAGGTCTATTGATTTCACAGTGAAGAACAGCAAGCCAAATAAGGTATGCCACTGGGCTATATCCCTTCCCCCTATCATCATTGTTGGGCTGTTTCCTAGTTTTTCTTCAATCTAAAAGATTTAGACATCTCTCCTAAGGCTCAGTAACTAGCAATAACAGCCTTAAGCTGAATCATCCTCCTATTTTAGTTCCATTCTTTTTCCTGTACCTGCCCCCTTCCCGCACCATCCTAAACATCTCTAAAATTGAATTCAGATGTTTACGGTTTGGCTGAAAATCCACAGCAGCTTCTTCCCTACCTTTTTTAAACACAGGATTGTGTTGCAAAGCTGGAGACAGACACATCCAATATAGAAAAAAAACTGCCTGTATTGGCATTATCAGATTTTTTTTTTAAAATCCCCGTGAATTCCACAGAATCCAATAGTGGAGTGGGGAAAGGGAAGGAAAAGGAAAGCAGAGAGAAAACAGGCCTGCTCAAGCCCCTGTCATCTTAGAATAAATCTCCTGGAGGGGAGGATTAACGGCTGGGGTGGGTGCTTGCCACATGGTTAAGAAAAACACTCTCTTCCCCTTGCTCTATAGGAAAGTGTCTGGAAGGAGTGGTGAGAGAAAGAATCTGATTTTCCCTTTTCTAATCTCCCAGCATGGCATAGTGATTGAGTATTGGAGTACGACTCAGGGTTCAATTCCCTACTTTGCCATGAAACCCACTGGGTGACCTTGGGCAAGTCACATGTTCTCAGTCTCAGGGGAAGACACTAGCAAACCTCCTCTGAATCTTGCCAAAAAACCACAATAGGGTTGCTGTAAGTCAGAAATGACTTGAAGGCACACAGCGGTAGCAACAACAACAGTCTCCATGTGTTATAAGCCCGCTGTACAGCAATAAGATATTCAAGTCCAGGGCTAGCTGTCAATTCCAATTTTTTCTAAAACATATCAGAAGAAGCCCAGAGCAGAGCAGGGATATGGAAGTGTTTCTGTTTTTCTCTTCCCATTGAGACCTGTCCTGTAAGCTAAAAAATAAGATTCTTTTTACAGGATTGGCGGGAGAGCCCTGAAGCAGAACACTACTAGTAGAAGCTGGAGCTCTTGTTACAGGTGGTATTTGGACTTGTTTTATTATTAGTATGGATGAGAACAACATCTGCTACTCCTCTCAAATTTCTTGTTTCCTCTGTGCTTTATGGTAGTCCTCAGATAACTGGACAGGAGCGTATGGGTGAATTTCCCCACTGTTAGTATATTGCTATATTAAGTATATTGTTATGAGCTCTTGTTAAAATGCAAAATATGTTAGGGTGGCTTGATTTTGAATAGACGATTAAGATCCATGCATTTTACAGAACACCTACTCCCAGCAGAGACACCTATTTATTGACTTGCAGATAAAGTGTTTCCCTCAGTGATGGGGAAAAAAATCTCTTGGAAAATCTTGGGTATAGGGCTGTAAACGTGTCTAGGTGTGCCCCCATGCTTGCTTAAACAGATATGAACACAGCTGATGCGTTTATGGATTCTCCTTGGTGATGTGTCTATAGCAGGGGTAGGAATTGTGTGGCCCTCCAGATGTTTTCAGACTGCAACTGCCAATAGCACCTATGGTGAGGAATGTTGGAAGGTGCAGTTCAGAAACATCTAGTGACTTACACAGTTCCCACTCTGGATTAAGGAGACAACCAAGAGTGTCATTTTCAAACATACCATTATGCAAATGGGTCCCATTTTTGTACTTCTAAATCCTATGTATATGTAATTGCTTAAATGGACCTGAATTTCAAAGATTTCAGGTACAAGCCTCAGCTATAAAACTGACAGGGTTACTTTTCTCAGACTGAGGTATCTCAAAATGTTTTTGTGAGGATAAAAATGGCAGAGAGGAGTGTCCAACATGAACATATTGGAGGATGTGTTGTAAATGGAAAAAAATAAATAAGTAAAATGAATAATAAACAGAAAATACAAAGAAGTCAGCTGTGCAGAGGATCCTAAGGAATAATTAATTGCATGGGGTACAGAACTGAGGATGCTGAGTGGATCACATTGCTTCTTCTGCCTTCCCCTTACCTTCATTAAAATATCTCTAATGTCTTTCAAGGTTACCCAACTGGATTGCTGAGCCCCAGTGTAAGGCTCACTGGCACTCCGCCATTCCCCATCACTGCCAGAATCTTTCATAAAATGACATGCAGTACTTACAAGCAGGTGTTTTGGAACTAGATTTTCCTGCCTTAGGCAATGGAAATCATAGTCACTGTAATCCCTGGCTAAGTAATTGGCATGCTCTCAACAGCTCATGCCAAATACCAAAGGCAAGTGTCCAAAGGCTATTAACACCTGTTTTGTGCTTCCTTGTGGCTGTCATTTTTTAAAAAAGGTTTTGGATATCCCTTCTAACTTTTAGATTGAAGGCAGGGTCACAGTATAATTCTAATATATGCTGAAAGCATAAATCAGTTGAAAAACTAGAAGGAAGTAATCTGCCTGCATTTGTAAGGAAACCCACAAGCTGCCAGACAGCTGGCAGTCATGATTTATGGAATCCATTTTTCATACAGAATAAATATATACTCCTGGACTGGCACAGCTGCCACTTCCCTGCATCACAGAGGAGGGGAACTCCCATCTCGCAAATTTGCCCTGATCCATCCATATCCATAATATGACCTGGACAGGTTTACTAATGCCCTTTCTGTTCCATAAAGCCTCACCTTCAAGAAAGGGAGACTGTAGAAGAGGCAGCTGGGAACCTCTGTGGCTGGAGAGATGATAAGCACTAGCTGAGATTTCCTCCATCACCTTCCCTGTGCTGTGAAGGCAAGGAGGAGGGCAAAGTACATTCAGCTGGCTTTTCTTCTTGCACATGGATTTCAGGATTCCATTGGTTCTCAAAACACTGGCTGTGTGAAACTACCATTCCTCCCAACATTGCCTTTTTGAGAGAAGGTAGCTCACAGAAGTTTCAGATATAAATGCACCAGCTGCTATTTCACCTGAGGAGTTAGTAGCAATAGAACTGTTCCACTGATGCCCTACTTCTGCTCTATCAGAAATGTACACTATTTCAGGAATATCTGCATGAAATGTTCACACAGGGTTGTTACTTCAAATAATCTCTTGCAATTCTTGCAAGATTCTTGCAAGATATTAGTATACAGGCATATCCTCTATACTCTCTAAAACATTATCTATTTAAAAATTTAAAGAACATTAAATGCATAATTAAAGAACATGACATTTAATGTTGGCGGGGACAATAAATTCAGCAAAGTTACATTTCCTTTAAAAGGCAACCCAGTCAAACAGTGCAACAGTTCTCTTTGTTCGTTTAAACAATGTCTTGTCACTCAATCACATTCCTAACTTTCCCTTTACCTTGGAAGTGAAACTTACAAGAATGTGTTCAGGGTCAATTTTGCTACTTTCTTGATTCATATATGGATTAGAGAAAGCAGGTGCAAATCAGGTTAGGAACTAACACTCTCTTTTACCCCATGACCACAGTGAACATTGTGCTTTGGCTATCCTTCTTCATCACATAGGACGTTAACACATGGGAGGAATGTCTCTCAATTTTGAAAGAAAAGAAAGTAGGGCCTATATGGAAATGAACACAAGTATGTGGATGGTTATCACACCACAGAAGAACACAGCGCCCATCGCAAAGCCAAAGTAGTGCAAATGCAAAAGAAATTCACGTTATTTGTTCATTCATTACCCCTTATTTCACGTTATTTATGCAATTCATGTTATTTGTTCATTCATTACGCCTTATTTCACATTATTTAGGCAATTCACCAATTCAAAATCAATCCAAAGCAACCTTGTACAGTGGGGCCTCCGCATACGCGGACTTTTTATATGCGGTTTTGAGCGTATGCGCTAAAGCCGCTGGGTGCACGCGGGGCGGAAGGCACGGCACGTCCCATTCAGTTGAATGGGCGCACGCGTGCCCGTTGCGCCCCACACACCTCCGCGCTGCCATGCACGAGCCCCATTGTTTACAATGGGGCTCGAGCATAGGCGAAAATCGCCATACGCGGCGGGATCCGGAATGGATCCCCCACGTATGGCGAGGTTCCACTGTACTTGGTTTGAGCATTGGACTATGACTCTAGAACAGGGGTCGGCAACCTCCGGCCCGTGGGCCGGATGCGGCCCGCGGAGGCCTTTTGGCCACCCCCCGCCTGCCCCTGCTGCTGCCGCCGCCGATTCCAGTTCCCGGGCGCCGCCATTTTTTTCTAAATGGCAGCAAGGTCGCGTGAGACTTCACTGCCATTTTGAAAAAATGGCAGCGTATGCGACCACAAAAAAGGTTGCGCGAGACTTCGCCGAGGCCTGCTGCGGCCGCCGGAGCCCTCAAACAGGGCTCTGATGGCGGCAGCGGGCCTCTGGGAGGCCCGTTGCCATCGCTGAGGCCCTCCTGGAGGGCTCTGGCGGTGGCAGCTTGCCTCCCAGAGGTCCGTTGCCTTCGCTGGGGTTCTCCTGGAGGGCTCCGGCGGTGGCAGCATGCCTTCCAGAGGCCCGTTGCCTTCGCTGGGGTTCTCCTGGAGGGCTCCAGCGGCGGCAGCGGGTCTCTGGGAGGCCCGTTGCCTTCGCTAGGGCCCTCCAGGAGGGCTCCGGCAGCGGCAGCTGGCCTCCCAGAGGCCCGTTGCCTTTCTGGGGCCCTTCAGGAGGGCTCCGGTGGCGGCATCAGGTCTCCCAGAGGTCCATTGCCTTCACTGGGGCCCTCCAGGAGGGCTCTGGCGGTGGCAGCAGGCCTCCCAGAGGCCCGTTGCCTTCGCTGGGGCCCTCCAGGAGAGCTCCTGCAGCGGCAGCAGGCCTTCCAGAGGACCGTTGCCTTCGCTGGGGCCCTCCAGGAGGGCTCCTGCGGTGGCAGCAGGCCTCCCAGAGGACCGTTGCCTTCGCTGGGGTCCTCCAGGAAATATTTGGATGCACTGAATATGAGGGAGTTCATGGAGGAACAAAGAAAAAATCTGAATAAACCAATTACACTTCAAGAACTTTCACAAGCTATTCATAATAGTAAAACCGGGAAATCTCCAGGGCCAGACGGGTTTATAAATTAATTTTATAAAATTTGTGGAGAACATCTGAAGGGACCACTACTGCAAACAATGAATGAGGTCATGATCAGAAAAATGCCCCAAACATGGACTCAATAAGGAAAAGATTCAACATGTCCAAAGAATTATAGACGTATATCACTATTAAATTTGGATTGTAAATTATTTGTGTCAATATTGGCTGCAAGATTAAAAAAAGTATTGCGTAATTGGATCCATTCAGACCAACATGGCTTTCTCCCCAACAGAATGATAAAAGATAATATTAGAAACTTAATAAATTTGATTGAAATCCATGAAAAGAAAATTGATAAGAAATTGGCAATGTTTTTCATTGATGCGGAGAAAGCCTCAATTGGAAGTTCATGTTTGGGGTACTAAAAAGTATAAATGTTGGGGATAATTTCCTGAGAGGGATTGAAACAATATATGACAAACAGGAAACAAAGATATTGATAAATGATGAAAAAATAAAGCCATGCAGGATATATAAAGGGGTGAGACAAGGATGTCCCTTGTCCCCTCTGTTATTTATATTGGTACTGAAACCTCTTCTGATAAATATTAAAAGGAATCAGTTAATTGAAGGGTTTAAATTGAAGGGAGAGAAATACAAATTAAGAGCATATGAGGATGATCTGTTCTTGACAATATCAAATCCAATGGAAAGTAGTGAACAATTATTAAAAGTATTTTAAAAATTGGTAAAGTTGCTGGATACTGGACAAATATAGAAAAATCAAAAATGTTGGCTATGAATTTTACCAAAGAGGAAAAGAAAATATTAGAACAGAAAACTGGGTTTAAATTGGAGAAAACAATCAAATATTTGTGGGTTACAATATCTACAAAAAACACCAATCTCTTTAGAAATAATTATGAAAAAAATCTGGTGTTTGGTTAAAAAAGAGTTGGAGAGATGGAAAAAACTAAATATATCTTAGATGGGTAAAATTGCAACCGTAAAGATGGTGTTACCTAAAATGATGTACTTATTTCAAAATCTCCCAATCATATTTAATGACTCTCCCTTTTTGAAATGGGAAAAAGATTTGGCCAACTCCATATGGGATAACAAAAAAACCAGGGTGAAATAAAGATTTTACAAAATTCAATTGAAAAAGAAGGATTAGCACTGCCAAATTTAAAATGGTACTATTATGCAGGAGTTTTGGATTGGTTAATGGATTGGATCAGACTGGACAAAAAGAGAGTGTTAAAGTTGGAGAAAGTAGATCTAAAATTTGGACTGCATGGAAATTTGTTTTATGGAAAAATAAAGTTGGATGGGAATTTTAATAACCACATAATCAGGAAATCATTATTAAGGATTTAGAATAAATATAAAAAGAGATGGTGCCAAAAATACCTACATGGGCCTCTACCAATGAAGCTATGTTCAATAGAGAGGAAATAAAAGAAAATTCCTGGGTGACATATGATGATTTAACAAAATTACAAGAGGGAGTGAGAATAATGAAATTACAAGAATATCTGCGAAATGAGGAATATACATGCAATTGGTTTGCATACAGACAGTTTAGGGAAAGGTTCCTAATGGATAATAAAAGTAATGGTATAGGATCGGTAGAATTACAATTAGAAAATATTATTAAAAACCCGAAAAAACAAATTTCAAAATTATACAGTTTTATTTGAAATTTTGAATTAGAAGATGAAACAATAAAAGAATATATGATTAAATGGGCAGTGGATTTGAAAGAAACAATACAGTTGGAGCATTTTGAGAAATTATGGCAAATTAGGATAAAATATACTCCAAGTGCAGAAGTCAGAGGGAATGTATACAAATCACTGTTTAGATGGTATTTAACACCCTACAAATTATCAAAAATGTTCAAGAAAAATAAAAACATTTGCTGGAAATGTAAAAAAGAGGTTGGTACCTACCTACATAACGGGTGGAACTGACCAAAAGCAAGAACGTATTGGAAGAAAATTCATAACGAGATCAAAAGAAATGCTTAATATTAAAGAAAGAGCCGACCCAAAAATGTATCTTCTGAATATTACAGATTCGGTTAATTTAGAAACTGGAAAAGAAAAAAAATAGCATTTTACATTATTGTGGCCACAGGAACATTATTTGCAAGATATTGGAAATCTGAGGACACCCCCACGGTAGATGGACTTTTTCAAGATGGATAAATTAACAACATTGATGAAAAAGGATATGTTAGATAATTTTTATAAAGAATGGGACCCTTGGGTGAAATACATACAAAAAGAGAAAAGGGGAGAGTTGCATTTGGCTTTAATAAAAGAATAGAGAAGAGAAAAGATGTCAGAAATGATAAATTAGTTACTGGTGTGGCATAAGAGTCAGTTTGTAAGAGACACAGACTGGCATATCTAGTATTTTCCCTTTAAGGAAATGACTCTATGGATGGAGTTTATAGAAAAGCTGTAGATTGATAAGAGTAATATAGATATACTCACTGAATGGGGAAACTTGGAATTCTCTAGGAAGTCAATATTAGTAGGTAATGAAGTTGAATGATTAGACAATATAATTATATGTAAAGGATTAACGAAATTGAAATAATGATGTATGTAGTGTTTTAATTGTTAAAAAATTGTGAAAAAAAGAAAGAAACAGAACTGCTATAAAATTATACCAATGTGCTATCACCATGTAATGTTTTTAGTCATATAGTCCCCAGAGGCACTGTAGATTGTATGACACTCTTGAAGATGGTTTGGGAAATGAGCATTACTCAGCACTGAAGAGAGTAGAGGCACTGCCAGTTAACTGGAAGCAAGAATGATAAGAGTCATTACTAATAGGAAATTTCTTACATTAATGATGTGTCCTTCAATTCCATAGATCCCAGTGTTCTTTGGCAGCAAAGATTTATAATTAAGAAGAAAGCAGCATATTGCATATTGCAGAACAAGAGAGCTAAGCCAGTTGACCCAAAGCCAAGTGCTGATTTATGAGATGTGCCTTGAGATGGAACATAGAAGAATGATCTGAAGACTAAAGCAAGCTCTTTCAAGCCCCCCTGAATCAAGGGGAGAAACACCATTCTAGTCTCCCCAAGATAAGCGTCTTTCCAGAAAGCTGACTATTTTAATCATCAGGAATTCAGGCTTTTGAAGCACAAATAGGGTGGGTCAGTGTAAGAGCTGGTAAATGATCTGAAGCATCTTCTGCCACAGCACTATTAATGTTGCCTCGATAACAGAGCTCTTTGGTCTATGGAAAAGAAGCTGCCATGACCCAGGAGTCCAGCCATAATCTGAATGCAGCTGAGGAGCCAAGGTGGCCAGCAAAGGAGACACCAGGCCTCAAGAGCTAGAGACTACCAAAGGCAAGAGCCTGAAAAAAACAACACAACCCCCCCCCTCAAAAAAAAAACTGGATATAGTCTTGCCCTTCCCAGTAGACACATTAAAGGTTTCCTTTTATAGGCTTTCTTAAATGGAGTACATAAAATCCAGGGCTTCTCAATTTAAAATACTGTACTAGTTTGGTATATTCTTCTTTGCTAATAACTTTTGCCCTTTTGTTGCATTATTGTTGTTATTGTTGTTGTGTGCCTTCAAGTTGTTTCTGACTTATGATGACCCTAAGGCAATCCTATCATGGGTTCTTCTTGGCCCATTTCTTCATTGCTTTCTCCTGAGCCTGAGAGTATATGACTTGCCCAAGGTCACCTGGTGGGTTTCATGGTCAAGCTGGAAATTAAACCTTTGTCTCCAGAGTCACAGTCCAACATTCAAACCACTAGGCCACACTTGCTCTGCTGCACCTCTCTTTTACCACACTCTGATGTTGCTTGGCCATATGTCTACTGATTTTCATCTGTGAAACAATGGAAGGAATGGAATTTGTGTAAGTGATGGGTGACCTCCAAGAACAATTCATCTAAAATTCAGGCTTTTGCCCCAACATAGTTAGCTTAACTTTCTTCCAAATAATAAAATATTACATAATCAAAAATTATCACTTTGATTTTCCTGCTTGTATCTGGTAGTCTGGAAACAGTCTCCCTGCTTGGCTCCATTTTTCCCTGGTATCAGAGGAAAAATGTCAAAAAGGAAAATATGCTTTTAAATTTTAATGCACTCTATTTAGAGATATTTGTAACCATTTCTCTTCTCTCCCTAAAACCCTTCAAATTCTTCTGCAGATAAATCATTTGGCATTTATACCTTTCTTTTCTTTTTATCCCTGGTGACACTTTAACCCAATTAAAGCTCTAATTCTTCTCTGAATCTTTTGCATGATTCCAGTTGCCTTTACCAAGTGTTCATTCTCAGAAGCATCAGTGCAGTGAACATCTGCACAGAAACCTACTGAGTCTATGGTTTGATCCTAAACACAAATCCAGAAATACAGAAGTTAGCCCACAATCAGAAGGTGGATAATGTCTGCAAATTTGCATGCTATTATTCCCTTCCTTAAGGTGGATGTCACAATGCTGGTATATCACAGATGGGATCCAGTAGGCTATAAGAGGTCTACAGTGATTCCTCACTTGGTCCCAGGCTTCTTCTACTCTTATTCTGCATCAGTGATGGGAGATAAAAGGATATTTAAAGCCCAGGAAGCTGTTGGATGGAATGGAGCCTTGTTTTGCATGCCTGAAAACAGCTTAATTCTGAATAGATATGGATAATGTGCATTGCATGTTTGATGGGGAAAATACCAAATGTACTTAGAACTGTGTCTCACACTTCATGTTGGCCCACCCCATCACTGAAAGGAGGCACTCAAGACTAATCTCAAATTTCAATATGGTCCTGCCTCCCTTGCAAATAAATAAATAAATAAATAAATAAATAAATAAATCTCTAACCATACTACACAGCATGTCATTTTTATGAGTTCAGACTCCAGCCTTCTACAGTGGCTATTCAGATTGTTCTGGGAAGCCCACAAACCAGTCCAGAGATACAATGGACATTATAGGTCTTGGAATCTTGGAAATATTATATAGTGTTTTTGTAATTACTTTAGATATACATGCATACGTCAGTTAACAAAGCTCTGAAAGAGATGCTATTTTTACAGTGCTGTTTTATGCCCAGCCAGCCCTCTTGTCCTGTAGCGCACTGGACGTTTGCTTTAGCAGCATCTGCATTGGGAGGAGGGCTGAAGAAATACAGCCTTTTGGTGCTGGGTTGCAGCAGTGTGTCTGCAGCCAACAGGAGTTTACTGTACTTGATTCTACAATAGCTGTGTGTGCCTGCCTACAACAGGCAATGTAAACAGCACTTTCCTTCAGATTCCCTTATGGAGCATGTATGAACAGTAAAACAGAGGAAAAGAAGTAAGCCTGTCTCCCCTACAATAAAGCCATACATCTAGACATTTATAAAGAAGCAATACATTTATTCTGCTAAGTCCAAAGCATAACATATATCTTGCAAACTTTCAAAGCTTCACTGACTTCATCAAAGATGTTTAAAAAAACATTCAGGAGAAGAAAAGTGACGATGCTAGGGTCACAGGACTACATTTAATCTCAGTTGTTACTCTGTTGTCCATGAAAATGGTATCGAAGGACTTCAATGCAAGCAGAAGTTTGGCTACCAAGAAAAGTGGAGGCTGGCAAAAGAAAAAACATCATCCCTGGGTCCATTTTAGAAGAAACCTTCAAATAGTCTCTAGAAGGCTCAAAGTATTTTTGTTATTTATTCCTTACCTGGGTGTTTCATTTCATGTGTGTATATTGTTAGCTTTAAATAAAAAATTTGCTGGAAAATGTTGAACTGCTCTTATTTTTTGTGGTGCAAGAACCTATGCCTATTTTTCCCCATGTTATTTCTGTCTCTAGAACCAAATTTTCTCTTAAAGCAGTAATGCCCAGGAACACTTCTGCTTCATTCACTGTGATATACCTATATATTTTGGCCCGGTACATACTGCCAATAAGCAGTGTACCAAGGCTGATACTAGCGTTAGGGACCGCATAGCAACTGCACGATCCCTAAACTTAGTACGTACTGGTGGCATTACAATGGTGGCGTCCCATGTACATGGGTGCTGCCATTGTGACGTAAGCACTGCATGGCATCACTGCAACGCTGCAGCAAGAACCCGGAAATACCGGGTTCTTTTTGCTCTGCAGTGATGGCATGCCGTTTGGGGGCAAAAACGGGCACTGGCAGGCAGCCATTTCTCGGCGGTCTGTCCCGGGCCTTTAACAGCCTGTTTATGTGAAGTGGGTCTGGACATCTTAGTGTGTTCTCTCTCCTTCCAGCCCCTACTATTAAGCAATTTCCCCTTTCCTCATATAGGTTTCCCTCCTTACCTGGACATTTTAAAAACAGAACTGTTTCATCCTGAAAGCAATGGCTGAAATAGACCAGTGGGGGGCGGCAGTTTTGAAGCCGCCCTTTCTGACGATGGACTGGAGCCTCAGCAATCACACGCCATGGCCCCAATCCACCTTGAAGCCTCCCCAAAAAGGAGCAGCAAAGAGCCGCTCCTTTTTCGGACAGTAAAAAGCTGGCTTTGCACCCACGCAGTGGCTGGAAGCCGGCTTCAGAATGCTCCAGCGGCATGCAGCATGTAAATGCTGTGCACTGGAGTGTCATGAAGCCTCCCCTGTGTAAATGGCCAGGCGGCTTCAAGCCGACTTCTGGCCGGCTTAACTTGCCTATCTGTTCTGGTTCTTAATTTCATGGTGCTGCCTGAAAGCTAACTTGTCAATCATTGACCACAGTCTAAGAACTTGTTTTCCAAAATGTAAAATGGCTCGTACCAAGGACCCTCTGTTATGTCTTCGATATCATGATGTCATAAAAAAGGAAGAATTAAAAGCATACTAGAGCAGCAGTGTAGATTTAAGGGCGAAAGTGAAACATGGATATTCTGGTTCAGAAACCTAGAGCCCTTACATATAAAAATGAAAGCTAACACTTAAGTACAGCTGAATTGAGTTATATTTACAAATTCCACTCCATTAGCAGAGGTACATATAAAGATAATCTTTTGATGGCACACTACATGCATTAATACATGAGTCCCCACAATGGCAAATATATTAAAAAGCAATCTCCTCAGAGGTTTTATCTCAGGGGAAGTTACTTTTGATAAGCAGAATTATTGCTTTCATGCATCAATATTATATAAAGAACTGTATCACCCCAAAAAACCCTTTGAAGAGTCAGGGCAATAGTCATGATTTTCACTCTCTGAGATCCTATTATAGTCTATCCCACTCCCACAACTATATAATGATGCTAAATAAACCCGAGGCTTTAATATCATTCCGTCAATGTATCTGAGGAAGTGGAGTGATATCTATGAAAGCTCATGTTAACCTAAAAATCAGTCTTTCAGGTGTGGGTAGATATTATTTTTTAATCCCCTCCCTTCTTTCCCCCTATTCCCCTTTTTATACTGAAGAATAAGAATGCATGAAAAGCTATGAATGTGCCACCTTTTCTTGACACATTCTTCTTCTAAGACAGCATTATGAGCAGAAAGAGCCTGGTAAATGAAGCAGCTTCTTTAATCTGTGCTCCCATCCACAGCCTGTGTAACTGAGCTATGCTGTTGGAATGACACTTAAACCCTAGGAAAAGGAACCCTGAAGCTGTGGCAGCTGCTACAGTTCTACTTTACAAAATGCAGAAGGACTCTGGTGAAGTAGTAATCCTCCTTATTGCCTGGGCCCTGCTTTTGTTCAGCTCCCCTCTAAGAGCATATAGGATTGAGCTTTGCAACATCCATCCTGTGATAAGGCATTCATTCCCTCAAGTATTCAAAGCTGGACTTACATCTATATCAATGTCTGTCATTCATGTTCCAAATGTCTTATTTTGCCTGCTTGTTTACCACCTTCTCTTGAACTGTTTTTGCAGACTGGAGAAAATTATTGATCAGTTCTTAAAAAACAGAACCTAGAACTTTTCATTGGAGATAACCTCATTCCCTAGAAGTGGGTAATTCCATTCCCCAGCTAGAGGCTTTGTTAAGTGAAATATGCCTGTACTACTGTATATAATTTTATATCAATAATATATTATTAATATTATTACATTTTATCTCAAAATGTATCTTAAACCATTTATTATTTACAGGATGTGCATTCAAAGCTCTGCAAACTAGTACAATCTTCAGGTAATTATGGTGAATTATAAATGCAAGTCTTTCCATCCTTGAAGCATATGTCTCTTTATTACAATAAAAGTACTATACTCAGATTCCAACCATACTATCAGTGAACATCAAAGAGTGTTATTTAAATACACATAAGCATTTATAAATATCAAAGCATTTTCTCAGATAAAATTAGTATGCTACAAACAAAACTTCCAGTCAAAAAGGCGCCACAATTGGACATCCTCACATGATATGTCTCAAGGAAACACCACTATCCACATTATACCACCCACTACCATTTAGCTAAACCAGCCAAATTCTTCAAAAATGTGTAACAGTCTTTACTAAATTCAAAATGTCCATTTTTGCTGAATCAAAGAAAAAATTAAGAAACTGGGTACAGAAGCTAGAGAAATTTTCCATTGGCTGACTGGTACATAAAAATGTTATTAGTATTATTATTCTGCTTCTTTATTCCACCCCTATTCTAATTGTATTAACATCAAATGAAGTACTTTTCACCAAACTTACATAAACTGCAAGTGGTAGCTGCAAATTCTCTCAATGTACAAATAGTGCCACCAGTAAATAATAATAATAATAATAATAATAATAATAATAATAATAATAATAATAATAATAATAAT